>NC_052324.1:32694098-32884216 GCF_016432855.1 Salvelinus namaycush | reverse complement strand
AGATGAGGGGTCTACTACTGATAACTCAGTGTTTCTATAGATGAGAGGTCTACTACTGATAACTCAGTGTTTATATAGATGAGAGGTCTACTACTGATAACTCAGTGTTTCTATAGATGAGGGGTCTACTACTGATAACTTAACGTGGCTATAGTCTACTACTGTTGACAGTGATTCTATAGATGAGAGGTCTACTACTAATAACTCAGTGATTCTATAGATTACGGGTCTACTACTGATAACTCAGTGATTCTATAGATGAGAGGTCTACTACTGATAACTCAGTGTTTCTATAGATGAGAGGTCTACTACTGATAACTCAGTGTTTATATAGATGAGGGGTCTACTACTGATAACTCAGTGTTTCTATAGATGAGGGGTCTACTACTGATAACTCAGTGTTTCTATAGATGAGGGGTCTACTACTGATAACTCAGTGTTTCTATAGATGAGGGGTCTACTACTGATAACTCAGTGTTTCTATAGATGAGGGGTCTACTACTGATTACTCAGTGTTTCTGTAGATGAGAGGTCTACTACTGATTACTCAGTGTTTCTGTAGATGAGAGGTCTACTACTGATAACTCAGTGTTTCTATAGATGAGGGGTCTACTACTGATAACTCAGTGTTTCTATAGATGAGGGGTCTACTACTGATAACTGAGTGTTTCTATAGATGAGGGGTCTACTACTGATAACTCAGTGTTTGTATAGATGAGGGGTCTACTACTGATAACTCAGTGTTTCTATAGATGAGGGGTCTACTACTGATTACTGAGTGTTTCTATAGATGAGGGGTCTACTACTGATAACTCAGTGTTTCTATAGATGAGGGGTCTACTACTGATAACTCAGTGTTTCTATAGATGAGGGGTCTACTACTGATAACTCAGTGTTTCTATAGATTAAGGGTCTACTACTGATAACTCAGTGTTTCTATAGATGAGAGGTCTACTACTGATAACTCAGTGTTTCTATAGATGAGAGGTCTATTACTGATAACTCAGTGTTTCTATAGATGAGGTGTCTACTACTGATAACTCAGTGTTTCTATAGATGAGGGGTCTACTACTGAAAACTCAGTGTTTCTATAGATGAGGGGTCTACTACTGATAACTCAGTGTTTCTATAGATTAAGGGTCTACTACTGATAACTCAGTGTTTCTATAGATGAGAGGTCTACTACTGATAACTCAGTGTTTCTATAGATGAGAGGTCTACTACTGATAACTCAGTGTTTCTATAGATGAGGGGTCTACTACTGATAACTCAGTGTTTCTGTAGATGAGAGGTCTACTACTGCTAACTCAGTGTTTCTATAGATGAGAGGTCTACTACTGATAACTCAGTGTTTCTATAGATGAGGGGTCTACTACTGATAACTCAGTGTTTCTATAGATGATGAGTCAACTACTGATAACTCAGTGTTTCTATAGATGAGGGGTCTACTACTGATAACTCAGTGTTTCTATAGATGAGGGGTCTACTACTGATAACTCAGTGTTTCTATAGATGAGGGGTCTACTACTGATAACTCAGTGTTTCTATAGATGAGAGGTCTACTACTGATAACTCAGTGTTTCTATAGATGAGGGGTCTACTACTGATTACTGAGTGTTTCTATTGATGAGAGGTCTACTACTGATAACTCAGTGTTTGTATAGATGAGGGGTCTACTACTGATTACTCAGTGTTTCTATAGATGAGGGGTCTACTACTGATAACTCAGTGTTTGTATAGATGAGGGGTCTACTACTGATAACTCAGTGTTTCTATAGATGAGGGGTCTACTACTGATTACTCAGTGTTTCTATTGATGAGAGGTCTACTACTGATAACTCAGTGTTTGTATAGATGAGGGGTCTACTACTGATAACTCAGTGTTTCTATAGATGAGGGGTCTACTACTGATAACTCAGTGTTTCTATAGATGAGGGGTCTACTACTGATTACTGAGTGTTTCTATAGATGAGGGGTCTACTACTGATTACTGAGTGTTTCTATAGATGAGGGGTCTACTACTGATAACTCAGTGTTTCTATAGATGAGGGGTCTACTACTGATAACTCAGTGTTTCTATAGATGAGGGGTCTACTACTGATAACTCAGTGTTTCTATAGATTAAGGGTCTACTACTGATAACTCAGTGTTTCTATAGATGAGAGGTCTACTACTGATAACTCAGTGTTTCTATAGATGAGAGGTCTATTACTGATAACTCAGTGTTTCTATAGATGAGGTGTCTACTACTGATAACTCAGTGTTTCTATAGATGAGGGGTCTACTACTGATAACTCAGTGTTTCTATAGATGAGGGGTCTACTACTGATAACTCAGTGTTTCTATAGATTAAGGGTCTACTACTGATAACTCAGTGTTTCTATAGATGAGAGGTCTACTACTGATAACTCAGTGTTTCTATAGATGAGAGGTCTACTACTGATAACTCAGTGTTTCTATAGATGAGGGGTCTACTACTGATAACTCAGTGTTTCTGTAGATGAGAGGTCTACTACTGATAACTCAGTGTTTCTATAGATGAGGGGTCTACTACTGATAACTTAACGTGGCTATAGTCTACTACTGTTGACAGTGATTCTATAGATGAGGGGTCTACTACTGATAACTCAGTGTTTCTATAGATGAGAGGTCTACTACTGATAACTCAGTGTTTCTGTAGATGAGAGGTCAACTACTAATAACTCAGTGTTTCTATAGATGAGAGGTCTACTACTGATAACTCAGTGTTTCTATAGATGAGAGGTCTACTACTGATAACTCAGTGTTTCTATAGATGAGAGGTCTACTACTGATAACTCAGTGTTTCTGTAGATGAGAGGTCTACTACTGATAACTCAGTGTTTCTATAGATGAGAGGTCTACTACTGATAACTCAGTGTTTGTATAGATGAGGGGTCTACTACTGATAACTCAGTGTTTCTATAGATGAGAGGTCTACTACTGCTAACTCAGTGTTTCTGTAGATGAGAGGTCTACTACTGCTAACTCAGTGTTTCTATAGATGAGAGGTCTACTACTGATAACTCAGTGTTTCTATAGATGAGGGGTCTACTACTGATAACTCAGTGTTTCTATAGATGAGGGGTCTACTACTGATAACTCAGTGTTTCTATAGATGAGGGGTCTACTACTGATAACTCAGTGTTTCTATAGATGAGAGGTCTACTACTGATAACTCAGTGTTTCTATAGATGAGAGGTCTACTACTGATAACTCAGTGTTTCTATAGATGAGGGGTCTACTACTGATAACTTAACGTGGCTATAGTCTACTACTGTTGACAGTGTTTCTATAGATGAGGGGTCTACTACTGATTACTCAGTGTTTCTGTAGATGAGAGGTCTACTACTGATTACTCAGTGTTTCTATAGATGAGAGGTCTACTACTGATAACTCAGTGTTTCTGTAGATGAGAGGTCTACTACTGATAACTCAGTGTTTCTATAGATGAGGGGTCTACTACTGATAACTCAGTGTTTCTATAGATGAGGGGTCTACTACTGATAACTGAGTGTTTCTATAGATGAGGGGTCTACTACTGATAACTCAGTGTTTGTATAGATGAGGGGTCTACTACTGATAACTGAGTGTTTCTATAGATGAGGGGTCTACTACTGATAACTCAGTGTTTGTATAGCTGAGGGGTCTACTACTGATTACTCAGTGTTTCTATAGATGAGGGGTCTACTACTGATAACTCAGTGTTTCTATAGATGAGGGGTCTACTACTGATAACTCAGTGTTTCTATAGATGAGGGGTCTACTACTGATAACTGAGTGTTTCTATAGATGAGGGGTCTACTACTGATAACTCAGTGTTTGTATAGCTGAGGGGTCTACTACTGATTACTCAGTGTTTCTATAGATGAGGGGTCTACTACTGATAACTCAGTGTTTGTATAGCTGAGGGGTCTACTACTGATTACTCAGTGTTTCTATAGATGAGGGGTCTACTACTGATAACTCAGTGTTTGTATAGATGAGAGGTCTACTACTGATAACTCAGTGTTTCTGTAGATGAGAGGTCTACTACTGATAACTCAGTGTTTCTATAGATGAGAGGTCTACTACTGATAACTCAGTGTTTCTATAGATGAGAGGTCTACTACTGATAACTCAGTGTTTCTATAGATGAGGGGTCTACTACTGATAACTTAACGTGGCTATAGTCTACTACTGTTGACAGTGATTCTATAGATGAGGGGTCTACTACTGATAACTCAGTGTTTCTATAGATGAGAGGTCTACTACTGATAACTCAGTGTTTCTGTAGATGAGAGGTCAACTACTAATAACTCAGTGTTTCTATAGATGAGAGGTCTACTACTGATAACTCAGTGTTTCTATAGATGAGAGGTCTACTACTGATAACTCAGTGTTTCTATAGATGAGAGGTCTACTACTGATAACTCAGTGTTTCTGTAGATGAGAGGTCTACTACTGATAACTCAGTGTTTCTATAGATGAGAGGTCTACTACTGATAACTCAGTGTTTGTATAGATGAGGGGTCTACTACTGATAACTCAGTGTTTCTATAGATGAGAGGTCAACTACTAATAACTCAGTGTTTCTATAGATGAGAGGTCTACTACTGATAACTCAGTGTTTCTATAGATGAGGGGTCTACTACTGATAACTCAGTGTTTCTATAGATGATGAGTCAACTACTGATAACTCAGTGTTTCTATAGATGAGGGGTCTACTACTGATAACTCAGTGTTTCTATAGATGAGGGGTCTACTACTGATAACTCAGTGTTTCTATAGATGAGGGGTCTACTACTGATAACTCAGTGTTTCTATAGATGAGAGGTCTACTACTGATAACTCAGTGTTTCTATAGATGAGAGGTCTACTACTGATAACTCAGTGTTTCTATAGATGAGGGGTCTACTACTGATAACTTAACGTGGCTATAGTCTACTACTGTTGACAGTGATTCTATAGATGAGGGGTCAACTACTGATAACTCAGTGTTTGTATAGATGAGGGGTCTACTACTGATAACAGTGTTTGTATAGATGAATGGTCTACTACTGATAACTCAGTGTTTGTATAGTTGAGGGTCTACTGCTGACAACTTACAGTGTTTCTGAAGATGAGGTTCCAGCCATCAAAGGCGATGTCCAGGGGTTCCCACTGAACCTCTACTGCAGTCTCTCTCACTGATGTGAACTTGAGTCCCTCGGGCTCAGGGAGATCTAATGGGATGAGACTTACAAATGAAACCATGTTTGATGTTCTGTTTACTAAATCATCAGGACACCCAGCACATGGTCTGTGTCAAAAATGGCACCCTTTTCCCTATATAGTGCACTGCTTTCGATCACAGCCAGCCCTGTATGTCCTGGTCAATAGTAGTGCACTATATAGGAAATAGGCTGGCTGGTTCCAATGATGGGTAAACAAAGTGTAACAATCTAGAATAAAAAGAAAGCACACCTATTTAGGCGAGGTGCTGGCTAACGGAGTAGAACACTTGAAAATGAAGGAGAGCCGCACACTCAAGGAGCTCAGATGCAAAAATGTAATATCCAACGTTTCGATAGCCAACGTTGGATGAAGACAGCTTGGCTGTCGAAACGTCGGATATTACATTTTTGCATCTGAGCTCCTAGAGTGTAGGAGCTATATTTTTAAATAATGTGTAACAACATTGAAAAACTACAACATCCCAGGTACAATTCGGGATTTAATTAAATGAGATTAGCAACAGATGTTCACATGAGCCCTGCAATCAATTTGTTGATATAAATTAGATTTTTATTGACTGCCCGTTATGAATGTCACTTTTGCAATACTTCACATCTGGGAGAGCCGACAAGTCAGGCACCAAAGGTGAGGTAAGGGTGTACCGAGTCCATTTTAGGACAGTCTCAGTCAGCCTTGAGTCTGTCTTATCACGAGTTCCTGGTGAGACTGAGAAGGCCTTAATATGGACACCGTAGAGGGAAATTACAGCTCCGGGCTGAAGTTTCCCCAGTTATAGATCTAGGATCAGCTTACCTTCCGCCAATCTTAACCTTAAACAATAGTGGGTAAAAAGAAAATCTGACACATGGTGAGAGTCTTCGGTCAACTTTTTACTATTCCTGACTTACGTGTTGCCACTCTGGCACTGACAGGGACACTCCTCTTGTTGCTGAGGACAGCGAAGACACTGATCAGATACTCCACACCAGGCTCCAGCTCACTGATGGTGGCGTTCTTCTGATCCCCAGGCACACGCATGTCCAGCTCCAGGCCTCCAAGGGCGGTGGGCACATATGTGACCAGGTACTCTGCCACCTGCATCTCGTTAGCCCATGACAAGTCCACTGTCTCTGGGGTGACCTCCTGCACTGCCAGGTCCTTGGGTGGAGACACTGGAGAGAATCACAACCACATCATGTTAGGGGATATATTCAGTATAGTAGGTATAATTGTAACAGATTAGTGTTTTTTTATTGTTTATACCATGACTTTGTTGGGTACGCTTTATAAAATAACAAAATAACACACAACTATGATCCGTATCACAAATGCAAAGGACAATGCCTATGAATCACTTTCAAGTTCAAGTAGTCTTATTGGGCAGGAAAATTAAAATGTCCGGATTTGCTGAACGTAGAATTTCTGTCTGGAAATTTCAGCAGCTACACAACTACACTTCAATGGAGGGTGGGCATCGAATAGCATCAATTGCCAAACCCACATTTTTTAAATGTCTCTGATCTGAGGTATTTTGCGGGATCTAACGACATAAATTCGACCAAATCATCAATTCTCCAAGATGACTCCAATAGCCATGGACATTTTCATTTGACATCCACATTAAACAGCAACATTATTTATTCAAAGCAATATAACCAATGTTGTGCAGCCAGAAACTTTAGCATTTAAATGAATGTCATCATGTTGAAATGTTCCTCAAACATATCAGCCATAAACAAATGATATCACATCAAGCGATACTCCCATCAACCAAAGGATGCGAGATCTCTCTCTCTCTCTGTCTCTTTCTGTTTGTCCAAAATTACAATCTATTTCCTAGTACAGCGATTCTCACCTTGTGGGTCATGACCCAAATATGGGTCGCGAGAGGTTTTGAATGGTTCTAGAGTGTGAGTAAACATTTTTAATTTACATTTTTTATGAAAAATACTCTGAAAATTCTGAAAATTCAACTACTAAAACCAGGTAGAAAGTGTGTAGAAATGATAATGAACCTAAATATTTTTTTATAATTTAATATTTTTCTTTAATCACAGTATCTTCAATATAGAGTTATTAGCAGCGCTATTTAGAGGATTTGGTTGATTTTGTGGTCTCAAACCAGTGAGCTTAACATTCCTCATGCAGAATATGGGCTAAATTAAATGAATGACAATGAAAGGTGGGACTGCTGTTCCCTTTTCATATAACTAGTACACTTACTATCAATATAGCATTCAAAATAGTTTTCCAGATTGCATTTTAGCCCCCCCCCCCCCCCCCCCAAAATGTCTATTGGATTGCGACTGAGACAACCTGGTTCAATTTGGGTTCTGAGGCAAAACCAGTTGAGAACCACTGCCCTAATACACTACTTTTGACCAGAGTCCTATTGGCCCTAGTCAAAAGTAGTCCACTATAAAGGGAATAGGGTGCCATTTGGGCTTCATCTTCGGTTTCTTACCCCCAGAGCAGTCCTCTCCGATGAAACCTTCGTTACACAGACACACTCCATCCATACATCTCCCCTGGTCCTCGCAGTCTCCTGGACAGGTCAGCACAGAGCAGTCCAGGCCCTGGAATCCATCGAAGCACACACACGTCCCGTCTACGCAATAGCCCCTCTCCAGGCAGTTGTTGGGACATGTCTTCTCACTGCAGTCCTCCCCAGCAAAGCCTTTGTTGCACACACACTGGCCGTTAACACAGTGCCCACGGTTCAGACAGTTGTTGGGACAAGTCAGCTCGCTGCAGTCTTTGCTTGTGAAGCCAATGAAGCACACGCACGTGCCGTCAACACACTCGCCGCGTCCCAGGCAGTCTTTGGGGCAGGTCTTGATGCTGCAGTCGTCCCCGGCGAAGCCTTTACTGCACACACACTGTCCATTCAAACAGCGGCCTCGGTTCAGACACGTCATGGGGCAGGAGATTTCAGAGCAGTCATCACCCTCGAATCCTACATTGCAGACACACTCTCCATTGACACACTGGCCTCTGTTGCTGCAGTTGTCTGGGCAAGACAGGATGGAACAGTCCACTCCCTCGAAGCCTGGGTCGCAGATGCACCTCCCGTTGAAGCAATGGCCTTTCTCAGTACAATCGTTGGGGCAGGTGAGCTTGGAGCAGTCTTCGCCGCTGTAGCCAGAGTGACACACACATTGGCCGTCGACACACATCCCACGGTTGTTACAGTTGCTGGGGCAGGTGAGTTCCCCACAGTCATCCCCGGTAAAGCCCTCCTCACAGAAGCAGGTTCCGTTGACGCAGCGGCCGCGGTCGTAGCAGTCGTTGGGACAGATGAGCTCGGAGCAGTCGTAGCCCGTCCACGGCTCGTCACACACACACTCATCGTCCACGCAGCGGCCGCGTCCCAGGCAGTTGTTCAGGCAGTTGTTCTGGGAGCAGTCGTTCCCGGTGAAGCCGTCCTCACAGATACACATGGCGTCGATGCACTCCCCATTGTCCCCACAGTCCTCCTGACATGGCTCCATGCTGCAGTCGTCTCCGTGGAAGCCCTCGAAGCAGACACACTTGCCATCGACGCAGCGTCCCTGGTCTTGGCAGAAGTTGGGGCACTCAGGCTCGGTGCAGTTGGGTCCCTTCCAGCCGGGCTCACACACACAGCTGCAGGTTTCAGTGCTGAAGTTACCACGGCCGTTACAGTAAGGCTTGGTGGCCACCTCACCTGAGGAAACGTAGAGGAAACAACACATACATCTATTAAATTATGATAATACTATAATCTTTGCAGCAAATAATGTACAAAAAGACAATAGCAATGAATAGGGAATATTGATCTATATCAGAATTAAAACCAATGTAGGAATGTAATCTAAGTGAAAACTATAAGTCTAACTGCCGCAAGAACAGTGTTTCTAAATCCTGCTCATTGGAACCCAAAGGGGTGAACATTTTCTTTTTTGCCCTAGCACTAACACATTTTATACAACGAATCTACCCACTATCAAGCCTATAGTTGAAACCGGTGTGAAACACTGCCTGAGAATGTCTTTGGTCAAAATGTTCTGTGCTATACCTGTAACCTGGGCTCCACAGCAACTGGCTCCACTGCCACACTGTTCTCTGAGGCTGGACAGCTCAGACTCCAGCATCTCCAATCTGCTAAAGATGTCCTTCATATCAGGCATGTGGTTGTCACAGCCACATGCCTGCTTGGGGATGTTGATGCGGTGGGTGAACACGATCTGGTTCTCTCCGTCAATCGTGTGGTCCTTGTTCTCCGTGCCCTGCATATCCGACTGGACTGGACTTCGTTTAGGCTTGACCTTTGTTCCTCCTGGGCTCTCCATGTCTACGGAACACAGGGAGCTGGAGGGGACGTTTATGTTGTAGACGTGGTTGAAGACCACTGGCTGGTCAGGGTGGGGCAGGGTCAGGTTCTTAGAGGGATCTCTCAGGGTCTCTCTGCGGTGGCGGATGATCTTCTTGACCAGGCCGGCGCTGGAGAGTTGAAGCAGCACAGCCACGGTCACACAGCCTAGGAGCAGGCCTTTCATCACCATGATGACCAGGTCCTGTCACGTCCTGCTGGGGGCGCTTGTGAGCGGTCGGTGACGGGGGAGGAGAATGGAGTCCTTCTATCTGGGAGATGGCGCAGATGCCCTTGTGTGTAAGAAAGAAAGAAAAAAGAAAGAAAGAAAACATGATGTGAATAGAAGCAGAAGGTCAGCCTTCAGATAAACTGTATGCATGAAAAAGAAAGGAGACATCAGAGTTGAGAGAGATTTTGACAAATACTGTATGTTGTAGTACAGTAGCTACTTTATCTATTTACAATCTCAACCAACTCTCAATTCTCAAGTTATGAAACTCAGAACTATGTTGACATTTCTAGTTTGCTCTTGCTAGCCAGTATGGAGCTGACAGTGACCAACACAAAACACCCTGATACACATGGGACCATGTGGCTGCAGTGAAATGTCATAGTATCCTATTAAAAGCAATTAACCTTCCACAGTCCCCCTCCAATACATGATCCTGTTGCAACCTGCCTGCCTGCCTGCCTGCCTGCCTGCCTGCCTGCCTGCCTGCCTGTCTGTCTGTCTGTCTGTCTGTCTGTCTGTCTGTCTGTCTGTCTGTCTGCCCTTCCTGCCTGCCTGTTTCCCTGCCTGTTTCCCTGCCTACCTGCCTGACTGCCTGCCTGTTTCTATGCCTGCCTGTTTCCCTTCCTACCTGCCTGCCTGTTTCCCTGCCTGCCTGCCTGTTTCCCTGCCTACCTGCCTGCCTGTCTCCCTGCATGCCGGTCTGCCTGCCTGCACCCCATCTCAATCCCCCTGGTCACAGTGGAGGACACAGACACAAAGTGGATGACATTGTGGCATTATTTTGTCTATTTCTCTGAGGACTAACACTGCAGGGACAATTACTGCAGGGGTGGTGTGTTGTGACCTTGAGTATTGCTCGAGCTTATTCTCCGTCCGGGTTTCTCATGACAGGCTGCCATAAACAGCAGGCAACACCTGCATGTGGGGAGCTACCCTTCTCCCTCCCCTTCCCGACTCCCTATACCACAACCCAAGCTGACAGATTAATACCGATGAGGGGGAGACCATCTGCAGGTTTCTGGCTAGCCTAGTGGCACACGGAGTGGCCGGGTGTTCAGTTAGCGCACCAAATGTCACCCTATTCCCTTTATAGTGCACTACTTTTGACTAGAGCCCTATGGGTATTAGTTTAAAAAAATGGTCAACTGTAAAGGGGATAGGGTGCCATTTGGTACGCATCACAGAGCTCCCCAAGGGTCAGATCAGCATTCACCTCACCGCTCTACAGACGACCATTCAGCTTCATTTGGTAACATGATTCTTTCTACACCAGAAGTTACTGGGCTGTTTGGCAAGGCTCCGGAGCATTGAGGGTGCTTTAAAAAAAATATATAATTTCATTTATTTCACCTTCATTTAACCAGGTAAGCTAGTTGAGAACAAGTTCTCGAGGGGAGAATGGCTCAAAATAATGGCTGTAACAGAGCAAATGGAATGGCATCAAACACATGGAAACCATGTGTTTGATGTATTTGATATCATTCCAGCGATGCCGCTCATTACCATGAGCCCGTACTCCACAATTAAGGTACCACCAACCTCCTGTGCTCCTGCAACATGTTGTTTCTTTTAAGAGTAATGGTCTGCTGGAAAATGTGCCCAGATTGAATTGTGCTTTGGAGACAGGCAGTAAAAGTTTGTTTTCTTTCCTTTAATCTTGTGGTGAGATAAAACATACAGGTTAGTTAAAGTATTCTCCACTGTAAATACAGGTTAGTTAAAGTATTCTCTATTGTAAATACAGGTTATTTAAAGTATTATCCACTGTAAATAGAGGTTAGTTAAAGTATTCTCCACACCAACTACAGGTTAGTTAAAGTATTCTCCACTGTGGGCAACCGAGCTTGAACGTGAAGCATTAACTACATGTTCTGTATGAACACAAGAATAGATGTTGACATAAAGGGGGGATTTGTGAAGACAATTCCTAACAATACGGTATTAAGTAACTATTAGGTCACTTTGTGTAAGTTAAGAGTGACATATTTAGAAATGCCTCGTTATTGGCACATTATACGTGGGGACATGAGTGTAAATACAAATGTAACAATGGATTTCCTGCCTTCAAAAAAAAGTGTGTGTGTTTTGTACCACAAGCTAATTAAATACTAACTTTTCTGCACCATCTGTTTGGGGTTCCTCATCTTCAGTAAGTACATCATTTCTACACTCTCCCCTGTGAGAGCAAACGGTGGGGGGCTGACAGACAGGAGAGTCATTGGCACAGGGAAGTCATGAACAGGTAACATCCTGTGCTGTGAGGAGCTGCAGCTGCTCTGCTTCTGTCTGCTCGGTCTCCTGAACCGGGGCTGGCTGACGTGTGATTAGTCTGGCTGACAGATGAGCTCCAGTCACAGGGATACAGGGGATGGGATCCCACGGCTGATCTCAGCTTCAGCAGCCCCACGTATCCAGCCGCTGATTAGACAGACAGGGATGAGTGCCTCCGTGATGGACGCACAGTAAAAGCACTAATGTAGCCTGCTAATGGGAGCGCTAAGATCTGGACCCTAGGGGTGCTAAAAGCTACCCCCCACCTCACACACACACACACACACACACACACACACACACACACACACACACACACACACACACACACACACACACACACACACACACACACACACACACACACACACACACACACACACACACACACACACACACACACACACACACACACACACACACACACACACACTCCACTGTGCCTGAGCATCGCAAACCAGGGATTAAATCAACAAAATAGCCAGAAAATTGCTTTGAGCTGCTAATGGGGTTTTAGTTCTGGACGGATGGTTGGCTTTCTCACTTTGGAGACTGGCTGGCTTCTCTCCACATGGACCTCTAAGGGACCCAACCCTCCCTGAGAGACAAAACTACTCTTTGTGTGAAGCATTATTTTGCAAATCTGTGGCTTTGGCAAAACACAGTATTCATCAAAAATAAGTGGAAAGGAATAAAACATGCCTAACCAGAAATAACTATCTACAGACAGGAGAAGCTAATGCCAGCTACTTGTGACCATACGGTTATTATTAGATGATACTGTGAATAACAGACAGTTGTAGCTTTTTTCTACCATGTGAAACGGAGAAAATGGCCTCCCCTCCTGGACTTCCGTCAGCAGACCCCCGTGGCCATGGTTCGATGCTAATGCAGCTGGTCGCTGGCACACACACTCAGACCTGACACTATTTGACTGCTGCTGCTTTCTAATTCTCTCACTTGTTTTTACTCTATTGTTAGCTTCTCAGACCGCAACAAAGCCAGTTGGCTGCCATGTGGCCAATGTGAGTGGAATTTTACCAGGGAAAGAAGAACCTGCTGGCTGGCACACATATTTAGTGCAAGTGATCTAAATTAGCCCAGTATTGTATGAGTGGTACTGAGCCGGCAACACTTCAGTTTTATACCCACCCCACACAGAGGACAGCTGGGAATGGTTTCAAACAAAGTCCTGTCTTCAAAAGCTTCTCATTCAAAACTTTGCAGTATTGACTATTCATCTTTCTAAACAATGGTGCCTATTTAAGCAATAAGGCCCGAGGAGGTGTTCTTGAGCATGACGCAACGAGGAGTGCCAGGTTACAACCCTTAGCAAAGTTTTGGATTGATTAATTCGAAAAAATGGCAAATAAGAATGAGTCTACACATCTCAAAACAAGCAAAGCAGCATTCTTCTCTGACCCTGCCATATGGACATACATAATGATCATGGGGATTAGAGTCGATGTCTGCACCCCTGTCGAAAACCAATTAGCATAACAAAAAAATCCCCATAAAAATCTGTCAGTTCAAAGTTTCTCAGTCCAATGCATCTCTCCGTCCAAACATCAGTTTATCCTACAAACTATTAAGACTCCTCTATGGAAAGATGAGACTCTCACAAACAGAATCGTGTTCTCCGTTTTGCTCTGAATTCGGTAAAGCCGATGGGGCTTGTTGGTAGAGCCAATCTTCCAACCTCGGTATGTAGCGTCCGAAGAGTTTGGGCTGCACACTAATAGGACGCCTCTGTGGAAATTTGTGGATCTGGCTATTTCAGCCACACCCGTTGTTTACAAATGTATAAAATCGAGCACACAGCCATGCAATCTCCATAGACAACATTGACAGTAGAAGGGCCATACTGAAGAGCTCAATGACTTTCAACGTGGGACCGTCATACTCAGTTAGTCAAATGTCTGCCCTGCTACAGCTGCCACGGTTAACTGTAAGTGTTGTTATTGTGAAGTGGAAATGTCTAGGAGCAAAAACGGATCAGCTGTGAAGTGATTGGCCAGACAAGCTCACAGAACGGGACTGCAGAGTGTTGAAGAGCGTAGCACATGAAAATTGTCTGTACTCAGTTGCAACACTCACTACCGAGCATAGTGCCAACTGTAAAGTTTGGTGGAGTAGGAAAAATGGTCTGGGGCTGTTTCTCATGGTTCGGGCTAGACCCCTTAGATCCAGTGAAGGGAAATCTTAACACTACAGCATGTAATTACATTCTAGACAATTCTGTGCTTTCAACTTTGTGGCAACAGTTTGGGGAAGGCCCTTTCCTGTTTCCGCATGACATTGCCCCTGTGCACAAAGTGAGGTCCATACAGAAATGGTTTGTCGAGATTGGTGTGGAAGAACTTGACTGGCCAAAACAGAACCCTGGCCTCAATCCCATCGAACACCTTTGGGATGAATTGGAACGCCGACTGCGAGCCAGGCCTAATCGCCCAACATCAGTGCCTGACCTCACTAATGCTTTTGTGGCTGAATGGAAGCAAGTCCCGGCAGCAATGTTCCAACATCTAGTGGAAATCCTTCCCAGAAGAGAGGAGGCTGTTATAGCAGCAAAGGGGGGACCAACTCCATATGAATGCCCACGATTTTGGAATGAGATGTTCGACGAGCAGGTGTCCACATACTTTTGGTCATCTACAGTAGTCTACATATGGGGACTGTTCAGTGCCAAAAATTTACAAAAATGTTTTTTTTTTAATTGGTTCCTGATCTTTCTTTATATCTCTCAGATATAGGACAGAAACTTCAGAACAAATTTATTTTGTATTTTTGGGGGGGACTTTCTGTTGTTCCATGTAGTGAATCTGTTATTCAATGCGGTTTTAGATAGGGTTTAGACTGTTATGGGATCAAGAAATAGGGTAAAATGTGATAGTGTTAACTAGGTTGACATGATTTTGATTGATCAAATAAGGATGAAACTACATGAATCTACTGTAGCTACATTGTAAGCATCTGATGAACTGATGAACAGTTTTACCATGTGGCTGTGGATACAATAAGCATGGTTCTTCATTTTCCATGGAAAATAAAAGATTGTGTGAGACAGAACTGAGACCCCATAGAGATTAAATCTAATCCCCAGAAGTGTTTCTTTACATAAATATGCTTTTCATACTTTACTGTACCTCCCTGCTTTTGTCATTAGTGTAATGTAAGAACCATGGCACTGTATCTCCAACTCCAACCAATGAAAGCCATGATCCTCCTTTACCTTACGGTACTAAACATGATTTTTTCTTCTCTGATGAAGACTCTCCTCTGTGTGTTGTATTTTTTCCTTCTGTATTGTGTAAGTCTTGGAGGATCGTAATCCTTCAATAAGTCCAGTTAGTGCACTTATTTAACACAAAGCAGAAGGAAGAGGATGAGGCGTGAACATAGCAAGAGGGAAAACCAGGACACTGCAGGCCATTGAAATCCCTATAAGCTACAGTTTTGTGTAGCAAAATTTGCCTTCGATTGCATCCCAAATGGCACTCTAGTCCCTAGTGCATTTCTTTTGACCAAGGCCTATGGTCAAAAGAAGGGCACTATTTAGGGAATAGGCGCAAGTAAGATTTTTGTTATAAATGTTTAATCGCTTAGCACAGCTGCTACCGTTTCCCACGTTAACCTCTAGTTTCAGGGGAAATAAACAAGTATTGCTATTCTGTCGATGATTGCTTTTCCAGGAGTGACTTTTATTTTTTTTCCTTGTCCCATCTTTCAGACACTGGAAGTTGTTATTTCAATTGGTTCTGGAGGAGCACTTTATGATTGATGAGAGGGAGCTTTCCGCCTGTAGAGGATTTCAGACGTTATATGCAGAAGCCAAGATTTCTTTCAAACTCAGCTCAGCCTGGCCCCCATGCTGCAAACTTAATTATCACTCTAGCCTACAGGGGCGGACTGGGACCAAAAATCAATAACCGGCACATTTTCTTTCCTTTAAAAACCCAAGTTATACAGGTCCACTGGGCTAAAAATGGACTACCAGTCTGCCCTTGGTAGTCTAGCTTAACTAATACTCACTGTTCCATATGGTACAGTCAAGATAAATCACTAGAAAAGACAACTGTTCACCACGCACAGTTTGGCCTGTCCCTGCAACCATTCTGTTTGGTAAAAAATACTAACTATCGATAGAGCAGGAAGGAAGGCAAGTGTCATCATTCTACGGGCACATGTGTTTCATGACATAAATGCAAGCTAATAGAGATCATGACTGTCTGCTAATGATAAATGGAAGATATGCCTGAGAAGTATAAGGGAAGCAGTTGCATTGCTGGAGTGTACTACTGTCTACCGTATCAGTCAGATAAACTACGCAACAAACAAACTGAATAATGAAACAGATTGGCACACTTGATGTGTAAAAACTGTAAATATTCAATGATTTCTTCAACCAACTCCCAGGACTGTATCTACATCCCCAGTATGTTAAACAGGGGACAGGGAGAAAGCATGCTTTTCGTTTCAGTAGAAATGATCAAGCTTGCCTAGTTTTGTAGGTCACCCATGGCAAAAACGGGCTTGCCTTCCTTTGCACACACTCTTATTTAATCTGGGTCGCTCGTGAGGAGGTGAACGACCAGTTATTGTCTGGAGGATCTTTTCACCTTGAGAGACGCCATACTAAATATCTCAGTGGAGGTATACTGACCCAGAGTGAGAAAATACAACACATCAAACTGCCACACTTACATCTTCCACTTATTACAAAGCCCGGAAAAAAATATCAAATAAGTAACTCTATCTTATCACATTTCAAGATTAATCTTTAAAGAGAAACTTGGAGATAAGGCGGACACACTGGCTAATATTGAAATGGTTTGATATGCACATAAATCATAATAAAACGCCTGCAAGGTGAAAGGGTTTCTACTTATGTCCTCTTCTGGAGCGGTTAAAGTGTTTGTTTCAATCTCCACGAAGGTCACAATCAGAGAGAGAAAGAGAGAGGGTGAGAGGGTGAGAGAGAGAGAGAGAGAGGGTGAGAGAGAGAGAGAGAGAGAGAGAGAGAGAGAGAGAGAAGGTGAGGGGGGAGAGGAGAGATAGTTGCTGAGGCCAGCACTAAATCTGTATGGCTGAGAGTTATAATCATCAAACACAGAAATTGATTTCCTGTATGACTTATAACGTGGCTTGAATGCGAGTGCGAGTGAGAAATGGGATCGATTGTAAACTCCAGCCCTCAGTCATGTTGTTGCTGTTCACCAAAATGGGTTTCTAAAGTTATCACCTTGCAACAATGGGAAACCCTGTGCTCTCTGTCTTTGTCTCGATCGATCATACAGTACACAACCCTGACTGATATTGCACAGTGTTGAACTGAGTTGAGAACGACACAGGAATTCATTTTTGAAAACACCGTAGATGAAGCAGTCAATCAATCTCATCTTATCCATTCAAAGGGAGGGGAGGAAGGCACCGCATGCTTTAGAGGGATGAGGCTAACTGATGGTACTGACTGTGCCCAAGACCTAACACATTGTCTCATTGGAAAAAACAAAGAAACACAAAAGGGTGCCATTTTGGATGCAGCCTCTAATGCAGTCCACTGCCTCTAAACAAGCCCTCTCAGTCTAGTTTGCTAGTGGACGACTGGACGCAGGCCCCCGTTACACATTTATTTTCTTTGGCCTGGATACAATTTAAAGGGCAGTCAGTTGTGGCAGGTTTGGGCTCACTGATTGGTTTCTAACAAATTGTTTTGAGCAGTCATAATAAACACACAATACACTTCCAATTGTTTGGATGAAAGGCCTAGATGGTAACGACACAGAAACTGACCCTCATATCTGGCTGTTGGACAAGTCACAGAGGTGATAAGGAATTTCACCTCACATTAAATGTAGCATAAATGTGTTTGGTATTTCTGAGCTCTATACATTTCCATGTTGATGATAACTAGAATTGAATAATTGCAGAAATGCAAATACACCCTACAAGATTAACGTTAAAGGCATAGTGCAGTCAAAAACATGATTTTCTTGTGTTTTATATATATTTTCACACTATGAGGTTGGAACTATACTGTGAAATTGTGAAAATGTTATTTTAGTGTAAGAGCTTTTTGAACAGACTAGCTGAAATGTCAGCCTGTTTTCATGGGATGGAGTTTTGGCCTGCCTGGTGACATTACCAGGCGGGAAATTAGTTAATAGACCAATGAGAAAGAGAGTTCCAACCCCTCTCCGCTCAGACCACTCCAGACAGTCCAAGCAAAATTCTTGCTTGAGAAATTGCTCTTTGCTAAGAAGCTATTTTTGTTGATTTTTGACCATTTTATTTGAAAACAATCACAGTAAGGTACATAATCCTTACCCAGAAATTATCTGATATTGAGATAAAAATGGCTGATGCGTTGGACCTTTAAGAAACTTGAAATTGTAGGCAACTCTCTTTGAATATGCATACAGTCTTCGGAAAGTATTCTGACACTTTTCCCACACTTTGTTAGGTTACAGCCTTATTCTAAAATGTATTCAATTGTTTTTCTTCCTAATCACTTTATTCGCAATACCCCATAATGACAAAGCGAAAACAGGATTTTAGAAAATTTTGCGAAAAACGGAAGATCAAATATACATAAATATTCAGACCCTTTACTCAGTACTTTCGTGAAGCATCTTTGGCAGCGATTACAGCCTCGAATCTTCTTGAGTATAACAGTACAAGCTTGGCAAAGCCGTATTTGGGGAGTTTCTCCATTCTTCTCTGCATATCCTGTGTTTAGGGTAATTTTCCGGTTGGAAGGTGAACCTTCGCCCCAGTCTGAGGTCCTGAGCACTCTGAGCAGGTTTTCATCAAGGATCTCTCTGTACTTTGCTCCGTTCGACTTTCCCTCGATCCTGACTAGTCTCCCAGTCCCTGCCGCTGAAAAACATCCCCACAACATGATGCTGCCACCACCATGCTTCACCGTATGGATGGTACCAGGTTTCCTCCAGACGTGACGCTTGGCATTCAGGCCAAAGAGTTCAATGTTGGTTTCATCAGAACAGAGAATCTTGTTTCTCATGGTCTGAGAATCTTTGGGTGCCTTTTGGCAAACTCCAAGCAGGCTGTCATGTGCCTTTTACTGAGGAGTGGCTTCCGTCTGGCCACTCTACCATCAAGGCCTGATTGGTCGAGTGCTGCAGAAAAGGTTGTCCTTCTGGAATGTTCTCCGGAGCTCTGTCAGAGTGACCATCGGGTTCTTGGTCACCTCCCTGACCAAGGCCCTTCTCCCACGATTGCTAAGTTTGGCTGGGCGACCAGCTCTAGGAAGAGTCTTCATGGTTCCAAACTTCTTCGATTTAAGAATGATGGAGGCCACTGTGTTCTTGGGGACCTTCAATGCTGCGGAATTTTTTTGGTACCCTTCCCTAGAGCTCCACGGACAATTCCTTTGACTTCATGGCTTGGTTTTTGCTCTGACATGCACTGTGGGTCCTTGTATAGACAGGTCTGTGCCTTTCCAAATCATGTCCAATCAACTGAATTCACAACAGGTGGACTCCAATCAAGTTGTTTCTACATTGCACTGAATGCACTGGAGCTCAATTCTGAATACTTATGTAAATAAGGTATTTCTGTTTTAAAATGTGTATAAATTAGCAAATATTTCTAAAAACCTATTTTCACTTTGTCATTATGGGTTATTGTGTTAAGATTGCTTTTTATTTATTTAATCCATTTTAGAATAAGTCTGTAACATAACAAAAAGTGGAAAAAGCCTGACTACTTTCAGAAGGCACTGTACAGTATGTTTCTAAACTAAGGGGTAAACACTCAGAGAAGGGAGAATATTAAATAAATTATGTGTTACAATGTTTTGATTACATCCCCTCTTGGCATATAGCTTAGAATTTTCCTTGGTTTGGGAAAAGCATAAAATTACTTGCAAGTTTTAAATCGAAATATGGTCTTATTTTTTTCTTGGGATGAAAGGGCTTGGTTTCCTATAAATCAAGCCCTATGTTATTGATCTTCCATGACCCTGGTGTATCTGATGGCACAGATAGCAGGGGAGTGGGTTGGTTGGTGTGTTTATGTCTGATAAGACAGGCTGGGGGTGGAGGACTGTGATACCAGCACAAACACTTATCTCAATGCACTGCTAAGTCCCAAATGGCACCCTATTCCCTATATAGTGCACATTAAAGAGCCTGTTCAAAAGTAGTACACTACATAGGGAATAGGGTGCCATTTGGGACTCAGACAATGAACCGCTAGTGTGATCACCTAGCCAGGGGTGAACAGTATCACCCTGATTGAAACGCAGGGTTGCTTTAGATCCTATCCCAACTTATCTGACTGTTACAAAAAATCAACACACATTTACAGAACCGAAAAGCAATTTCCCATTCTGACATTGAGATACAAAGACAAATAAGGATGCTGTGAATGCACATGGGAGGGGAATAGAATGGCAGGCAGACAGCCGGAGACTCCATTTTATTGTCAGAATGTCTCTCATCTCTGGACAGAGCCCATCAGTATTCTTTACTGCTGGTAATCCAACGTAGGTCTGTCACACACTGCTCTTGTAGTCCAGTCCAGACGGAGAGGACACATACCAGTCGTTGTTCATGAGATCTTTTTTACATGTTGTTGGTGATCTCCTGTTTATTAGTTCAACCTCTGTGTGGCAGGCAGCGTTGGGGAGAAGCTGCCTCATCTGCTGCCTTTATAGCACATCTAACCATTCATTTCAGCAGACAGTCGTAACAACCTAGACCTCCTTTCATTCATCCCACTTCCTTTCCTTTAGTTTTCACACCACACAGCAATGACAATAAAATCTGCTTGTGTTTGACTTTGTTCTAACTACAGTGCCTTCAGAAAGTAGTCACACCCCTTGACTTCTTATTTTTCATTTTGTTGTTACAAAGTGGGGTTAAAAGAGATTAACATGTTTTATTTTTTTATTATCTACACAAAATACTCTGCAATGTCAAAGTAGAAGAAAAATTCAAACTTTAGTTAAAAATGTAAGAAAAACAAAACACTACTAGAGTGTATCTTGATTAGATAACTATTTAACCTCCTGAGTCAATACATGTAACAATCACCTTTAGCAGCAATTACAGTGGTGAGTGTTTCTGGGTAAGTCACTAAGAGATTTACACAACTGGATTGTACAATATTTGCACATTATTATAATTTTAACAATTCTTCAACCTCTGTCAAGTTGGTTGTTAATCATTGCTAGATAGTCATTTTCAAGTCTTCCATGGATTTTCAAGGCGATTTAAGTCAAAACCGTAACTAAGCCACTCAGGAACATTCAATGTTGTCTTGGTAAGCAACTCCATATACAGTTGAAGTTTACATATACTTAGGCTGGAGTCATTAAAACTTGTTTTTCAACCATTCCAAATTTCTTGTGAACAAACTATAGTTTTGGCAAGTCTGTTAGAACATCTACTTTGTACATGACACAAGTAATTTTTCCAACAATTGTTTACAGACAGATTATTTCACTTATAATTCAACGTATCACAATTCCAGTGGGTCAGAAGTTTACATGCACTAACTTGAAACAGCTTGGTAATTCCAGAAAATTATGTCATGGCTTTGGAAGCTTCTGATAGGCTAATTGACATCATTTGAGTCAATTGGAGGTGCACATGTGGATGTATTTCAAGGCCTACCTTCAAACTCAGTGCCTCTGCTTGACATCATAGGAAAATCAAAAGAAATCCGCCAAGACCTCAGAGAAAATATTGTAGACCTCCACAAGTCTGGTTCATCCTTGGGAGCAATTTCCAAACATCACAAGGTACCACGTTCATCTGTACAAACAATATTAAGCAAGTATAAACACCACGGGACCACGCAGCCGTCATACCGCTCAGGAAGGAGATGCGTTCTGTCTCCTAGAGGTGAACCTACTTTGGTGCGAAAAGTGCAAACCAATCCCAGAACAACAGCAAAGGACCTTGCGAAGATGCTGGAGGAAACAGGTACAAAAGTATCTATATCCACAGTAAAACGAGTCCTATATCGACATAACCTGAATGTCCGCTCAGCAAGGAAGAAGCCACTGCTCCAATACCGCCATAAAAAAAGCCAGACTATGGTTTGCAACTGCACATGGGGACAAAGATCATACCTTTTGGAGAAATGTCCTCTTGTCTGATGAAACAACAATAGAACTGATTGGCTATAATGACCATCGTTATGTTTGGAGGAGAAAGGGGGAGGCTTGCAAGCCGAAGAACACCATCCCAACTGTGAAGCACGGGGGTGGCAGCATCATGTTGTGGGGGTGCTTTGCTGCAGGAGGGACTGGTGCACTTCACAAAATAGATGGCATCATGAGGTAGGAAAATTCTGAGGATATATTGAAGCATCATCTCAAGACATCAGTCAGGAAGTTAAAACTTGGTCACAAATGGGTATTCCAAATGGACAATGACCCCAAGCATACTTCCAAAGTTGTGGCAAAATTGCTTTAAGGAGAAGTGCATCTAAAGTGCCATGCATAACAGTTGTATTTTCATCAACATTTATAATGAGTATTTCTGTAAATTGATGTGGCTCTGCAAAATCACCGGATGTTTTGGAACTTCTGAACGTAACACGCCAATGTAAACTCAGATTTTTGGATATAAATATGAACTTTACCGAACAAAACATACATGTATTGTGTAACATGAAATCCTATGAGTGTCATCTGATTGTCACGTTCCTGACCTGTTTTCCTTTGTCTTGTATTTATTTAGTTGGTCAGGGCGTGAGTTGGGTGGATTTGTCTATGTGTGATTTTCTATGTTGGGATTTTGTGTTCGGCCTGGTATGATTCTCAATCAGAGGCAGCTGTCAATCGTTTCACGTGTGTTTTGTGGGTGTTTGTTTCCGTGTTAGTGTTTTCACCACACGGTACTGTATAGGTTTCTGCACTTCGTTTATTTGTTTTGTATTTTAGTGTTCAGTGTTCGTTATAATAAATCATCATGAGCACTAACCACTCCGCATATTGGTCCGATCCTTCTCGCCTCTCCTCGTCCGATGAGGAGGAAGAATATGACAGCCGTTACAGAAACACTCACCACCAAAGGACCAAGCGGAGTGGAAAAGGACAGCAGCAGCAGCAGCGCAAAAAGGAGAATTGGACATGGGAGGACGTTTTGGACGGCAAGGGTTGCTACACATGGGAGGAGATCCTGGCTGGAAAGGATCGCCTCCCATGGGAACAGCTGGAGAGAGGAACCGGCGGTATGAAGGTACGCGGCTAGCACGGAAGCCCGAGAGTCAGACCCCAAAATTTCTTGGGGGGGGCACACGCGGAGTGTGGCAAAGCCGGGTAGGATACCTGAGCCAACTCCCCGTGCTTACCGTGGAGTGAGAGGGCGTCGTACTGGTCAGACACCGTGTTATGCGATGGAGCGCACGGTGTCCCCAGTACGCGTGCTTAGCCCAGTGCGGGCTATTCCACCTCGCCGCACTGGTAGGGCTAGGTTGGGCATCGAGCCGGGTGTCATGAAGCCGGCCCAACGCATCTGGCCTCCAGTGCGTCTCCTCGGGCCGGCGTACATGGCACCAGCCTTACAAATGGTGTCCCCGGTTCGCCAGCATAGCCCAGTGCGGGCTATTCCACCTTGCCGCACTGGCAGGGCTACGGGGACCATTCAACCTGGTAAGGTTGGGCGGGCTCGGTGCTCAAGAGCGCGTGTCCTCCTTCACGGTCCGGTAATTCCGGTGCCACCTCCACGTACCAGTCCTCCGGTGGCAGCCCCCCGTACCAGGCTGTCTCTCCGGGTTCTCTCTCCAGGTGCTCTCATCTGCCCAGCGCTGTCTGAGCTGCCTGCATGCCCAGCGCTGTCTGACCTTATATAGGCTTGCCATAATAAAGGGGTTGAAAACTTAATGATTCAAGACATTTCAGCTTTTCGTTTTTTATTATTTTGTAATAATGTCTAAAATAGAATTCTACTTTGACAATATGGGGCATTGTGTGTAGGCCAGTGACACAACGTCTTCATTAGGTCTGTAACACAACAAAATGTGGAAAAAGTGAAGGGATGTGAATACTTTTGGAAGGCACTGTATGATGTTATGTGTTGATAATGTACTGCATCTTATTGAGGCTGGCTGACCTTGAAGACAAGGATGAACTTTCAAGCAGCCAACACCTTCTCAGGTCATGGAATCTTGCTGCGACAGAGATCTGATTGCAGCACCATAACAAGAAACAAGAGAGCTGGGAGCAACTGTGGCTTCATATTGGTTACCTCTAGAGAGCGCTCGTTAACTTAATTGCTTACATATACAAAAGTGGCACTACGACCAGACACAACATGAGTGAAGTAAAAAAATTCTCAGCATGATCCAATTCCCTCACAGACAAACAGACCTTCAGACAATGCTGTAGCATGGCTCTATAGTGGCTTTATGGATGAATAACTGTCTACTTGCTGGTCTGTGGTGGACAGAAAAATCCCTTTCCTGGAGAGGGAGCACCTTGCAGGCATGTGGTCTCGGGAGCATTTCACTGTGTTGCTCCCCGACTTTGGCTTTGCACTGCAGCAGTGAATTCAGACAGAGGAAAGGACAACTGTCTCTGTCCTTGGTCCTAGTTCCTCCCTCGCAAACTGCAGGGGCAGCTGTCCAGTACTTCTGCTAACAACGTACAGTAGACAACTTGACGAAAAAGTTTAGAGTAATAACATTATGTGAATTGCCATGTTGCCTTCTTCATCCACTTGTAAATGAACCGAGGGGATTTTTAGGTTATTCAAGGACATCCAAAGTACTGAAGGCTATCTTTTGAAGACTGTGGGGTATTCTTCACAGCATTGACAGGCTTTATGACAGGAAGGAGAGGTTTTTCCCACTCGGAAATCGAGGCAGGAATTTTGGCTGTGATATGAGGACATCTGTTTGTCCCTGTCTGCATGTCAATGAAAGGCTGACAGTGTGTCGCGTGTCGTCACGGGGAGTACTACCATCCTTTCACACACTAATACGACCCCAGGTCATACACTTTATGGGTCTCCCATTTACCATATCCCAATTTAAATTGTCTGCCCCCTCAATGAGGCCTGTCTTGTCCAGGGAACGTGACGCTATGGTGCGTGCATTCCAATATGTGGGGTCACCGGCGAAGGCAAAGAGTCACAGTCCCATCATCAGCCAGCTGTGTTCATCTCTTGGATGCCACCAATGGAGTTATAACGTTGGCAACACAAAGGCCCCGGAGCACAGACAGTGTCCCAAATCTCACCCTATCCCCTATATAGTGCATTATTTTTGACCAGGTCCTTTAGGGCTCTGTTCAACAGTAGTGCACTGTATAGGGAATAAGGTGTAATTTGGGATGCACGCGCAGGCTGCCAGCGCTTCCCCTCCACTCAGCTCTCACATTAGCATCAGAGGAACATTAAAAACCTTCTGGGTGTTCAACACTTTAAGACGTTGGATTCTTTTTGAGAGAATCTTTGTTCCCGTGGTGATAACTAATCTGTCAGGAGCTTTTTGTCTCGTCGGGCGGAGGGGCTGTCAGTCAGAGGCCAATTCTGGGAGTGACACAGGAAAGAGGCCTTTTATAAGGCTTAATACATTCATATGTGTCAGTCTCAAATGTGATGTGAACAGCAGACATAACACAAAATCAAAGCACAAAAGCAAAGCACAATACTACAGACGACAATTTAATGGATTGAAGGATTAGTCTATATAAATCAAATAGGTGCTCTCAAAGGGATAGATGGTATTTATTCATTCACCGTCAATGGTGGTGGCATTTCATGAACTCAAACCACTACAAGCACAAACAATTACATTTTCTCACCAGAAATGTTTTGGTGTTTTTGGTCTTGCAGTCAGTCTGCATGATGCGGGTTATGGTTACAGAGTGCCCCATGGTGGTGGTGGGGTTATGGTATGGGCAGGCATGAACACAATTGCATTTTATCGATGGCAATTTGAATAAACAGAGATACTGTACGTGATGAGATCCTGAGGCCCATTGTAATGCTATTCATCCGCCGCCATCACCTCATGTTTCAGCATGATAATGCACGGCCCCATGTCGCAAAGATCTATAAACAATTCCTGGAAGCTAAAAATGTCCCAGTTCTTCCATGGCCTGCGTACTCACCAGACATGTTACCCATTGAGCATGTTTGGGATGCTCTGGATTGATGTCTATGATAGCGTGTTCCAGTTCCCGCCAATATCCAGCAACTTCTCACAGACATTGAAGAGGAGTGGGACAACATTCTACAGGCCACAATCAACAGCCTGATCAACTCTATATGAAGGAGATGTGTCTCGCTGCATGAGGCACATGGTGGTCACACCAGATACTGACTGGTTTTCTGATCCACAACCATATGATTCTTTTTTAATGTATTTGTGACCAACAGATGCATATCTGTATTCCCAGTCATGTGAAATCCATAGATTAGGGCCTGATGTATTTATTTCAATTGACTGATTTCCTTATGAACTGTAACTCCGTAAAATCTTTGACATTGTTGCAGGTTGCGTTTATATTTTTGTTCAGTGTAGTAATTACTCACCATCATTAAATTCAATCAATGAGACAAATGTAGAACTGTCATTATGTCAAATTGTCAGTGAATTAACCCATTATCAAGATAGCCTTGAATAGACAAACTTCAACAAAATAACAATGACAGTGTAGAGAGACAATAGATATAAATATAAAAGAAAATAGCTCAATCAATCCCCAACTTCTGTGCATTTACTAATGACATAAAGCTAGTTAGTATTTTGGGTGAGGGAGCAGCAATTACTGCCAGATGTCTGATTGCCATAGCCTGAGGGACAGTCCATGAACATTCATTCCTTGATGTATTTACATTGTATATACCTTACTGTTCATGGACATATAGTGTAACCATCTTCTTTTTATAATCTTTTTTTATTTAATTAAATGTTATTATTACTACTGAAATGAAATGGATTTCATTAACCTCATTGTGTTGTAGTGTATTCCCTGAAATGCTGTACCACTATACAGCTTTTGCAATATCTACAAATTGTATTTCATGCCAATAAAGCAATCTGAATCTGATAGAAAGAGGAGAGACAGGGAGAGAGGGGGAGAGGGAGAGAAAGAGACAGACAGAGAGAGAGAGAGAATAAAGCAAATTGAATTGAATTGAGAGAGAGACAGAGAGAGACAGAGAGACACAGAGATAGAAAGAGGGAAAGAGAGAGAGGGGCAGAGAGAGATACAGGGAGAGAGCGGGAGAGGGAGAGAGACAGAGCAAGGGGGAGAGGGAAAGAGAGAGAGCGAGAGGGGCAGTGGAGGTGGTTTGAAATAGAGATGACTGTTGTTTCATCCAGAAAAATCACATCTGCTTCTTCGCTCAACTAATTTATCCTTTCCTTTCTTTATGAGCATGTAAAATAACCTCTTCAGGTCATTGTAAATGCCCCAATCATTGTTTCTCCTCCATCACCACCAGAGGAGCTAAGTGAGGGTAAATACAGTTCTCTCTCCAAGTGCATTGATTATCAAGCATGGGGTGATGGAGGATACAGCTGTCCAAACAAAGGACAGTTTTCCACTCATCTCTGGTGCTGTGTCAATATCAATGACTCTCCTCTCTGCACATAGCATTAGGATCATAAAACATTCCCACACCAAGCCTGAGCAACCTCCGCATGGAAAGCAGTTGGTACTGAAACATAACCACTCTGACACTGACTATACAAATATCAAGAAGGAAAAGGTGCATGAAAGAGGAAACCCAACATTAGACGTCTTAGCTCAAAGCGACAAAACACAGAAAAAACCTACACAAATGAACCAAGATAGTAGGTAGGTAGCCTTATCCACACAAACATCAAAGTATTGAGTGGAAAAAGGTCAATATCGTCCAATTAGGCACTGAACATCATTGTGCTGCAATAGAAGAACCATGAGTTGATCCTGCTTCAACCATTATCTACACAACACTGTTTAAAAGATAAGATGAGGTAGGCATTACATTGTTGGGGTCTCTTCCTTCATTGCACCCCACATCTCCATACTTAACCACACACAGTGCCCCAACACACACACATCTCCATACTTAACCACACACAGTGCCCCAACACACACACACATCTCCATACTTAACCACACACAGTGCCCCAACACACACACATCTCCATACTTAACCACACACAGTGCCCCAACACACACACATCTCCATACTTAACCACACACAGTGCCCCAACACACACACATCTCCATACTTAGATCTGTGAGTGTTGAGGACTATACATGCACACACAGACATGCTGCCTGTAGCCCAGTGCTGAACAGCACATAGACTAGAGGGAGGAAGAGAGTCTGCAGAGCTGCCAGCTAGTACTGTGTACCGACCGTACAATGAGAGAACCAGGAGAGAGAGTAGAGAGTAGAGAATAGAGAGAGTATAGATAATAGAGAGCAAAGTGAGAGTAGAGAGAATAGAGAGAGCAGTGTAGAGAGAGTAGAACGAGTAGAGTAGGTAATAGAGTAGAGTAGAGAATAGAAAAAAATAAAAGAACAGAGAGAATAGAGAGAAGAGAGAATAGAGAGTCAAGAGAACAGAGGGAGTCGAAAGAACAGAGAGAGTAAAGAGAATATAGATAGTAGAGAGAACAGAGAGAGTCGAGAGAACAGAGCGATTAGAGAGATTAGATAGAGTAGAGATAGTAGAGAATAGAAAAAACAGAGAGAGTAGAGAGAGTAGAGAGTAGAGAGAATAGGGAGAATAGAGAGAGTAGAGATAGTTGAGAGAGTAGAGACAGTAGGGAGAGGAGAGAGTAGAGAGAATAGAGAGAGTAGAGAAAGTAGAGAGAATAGAGAGAATCGAGAGAGTAGAGAGATTAGAGAAAGTAGAGAGAGTAGAGAGTAGAGAATAGAAAGAACAGAGAGTAGAGATAAGCAATTAAAGAGAGAAAATATAGAGCAGAGAGAATAGAGAGAATAGAGAGAGTAGAGAGAACAGAGAATCGAGAGAACAGAGCGATTAGGGAGATTAGTGTAGAGAGGGTAGAGAGAGTAGAGAGAGTAGGGAGAGTAGAGAGAATAGAGAGATTAGAGAAAGTAGAGAGAGTAGACAGTAGAGAATAGAAAGAACAGAGAGTAGAGAGAGCAGAGAGAATAGGGAGAGTAGAGAGAGTAAAGAGAGTCGAGAGAGTCGAGAGAGTTAAGAGATTAGAGACAGTAGAGAGTAGTAAGAATAGAGATACTAAAGAGTAGAGAGTAGAGAGTAGACAGAAGTGAGAATAGAGATACTAGGGAGTAGAGAGAACAGAGAGAGTAGAGAGAAAAGGGAGAGTATAGAGATTAGAGAGAAAGGAGAGATTAGAGGGGATAGATAGAATACAGAGAGTAGAGAGAGTACAGAGAGTAGAGATAAGAGATAAGAGAAAAGAGAGAGTAGAGAGAACAGAGAGAGTCGAGAGAACAGAGTGATTAGAGAGATTAGAGTAGAGAGAGTACAGAGAGAAGAGAGTAGAGAGTAAAGAAAATAGATAGAACAGAGAGAGTAGAGAGAGTAGAGAGTAGAAAGAGTAGAGAACATATAGCGATAAGAGAAACAGAGAGAAAAGAAAGAGAGGATAGAGAGAGTAGAGAGAGTCAAGAGAACAGAGGGAGTCAGGAGAACAACGAGAGTAGAGAGAATAGAGATAGTAGAGAGATTAAAGCGATTAGAGAGATTAGAATGAATATAGAGAGCAGAGAGAGGAGAAAGAAAAGAGAAAGTAGAGAGAATTTGGAGAGTATAGAGAGTAGAGTGAACAAAGAGTAGAGAGAGTATAGAATAGAGAGAGTCAAGAGAACAGAAGGAGTCGAGAGAACAGAAGGAGACAAGAGAAAAGAGAGAGTAGAGAGAATATAGATAGTAGAGAAAATATAGCTAGTAGAGAGAACAAAGAGAGTAGAGAGAACACATAGTAGAGAGAGTAGATAGAGTATAATGAATATTGAGAGTAGAGAGAGTAGAGAATAGAGAGAGTAGAGAAAATATAGATAGTAGAGAGAATATAGCTAGTAGAGAGAACAAAGAGAGTAGAGAGAATATAGATAGTAGACAGAACAGAGAGAGTAGAGAGAATATAGATAGTAGACAGAACAGAGAGAGTAGAGAGAATATAGATAGTAAAGAGAACAGAGAGAGTAGAAAGAATATAGATAGTAGAGAGAAAAGAAAGAGTAGACAGAATATAGATAGTAGAGAGAACAGAGAGAATAGAGAGAGTAGAGAGTACAGAGAGAGTCGAGAGAACAGAGCAATTAGAGAGATTAGGGTAGAGAGAGTATAGAGAGTAGAGAGTAAAGGAAATAGATAGAACAGAGAGAGTAGAGAGAGTAGAGACAATATAGAGATAAGCGAGAACAGAGAGAGTAGAAAGAGTACAGACAATAGGGAGAGTAGAGAGAATATAGAGAGTAGAGAGAACAGAGAGAGTCAAGAGAACAGAGAGAGTAGAGAGAATATAGATAGTAGAGAGAACAGAGAGAGTAGAGAGAATATAGATAGTAGAGAGAACAGAGAGAGTAGAGAGCACAGAGAACAGACCATTTAGAGAGATTAGGGTTGAGAGAGTATAGAGAGTAGAGAAAATAGATAGAACAGAGAGAGTAGAGATTAGAGAGAGCGGAGATATTAGAGAGATCAGGGAGAAAAGAGAGAAAAGAGAGAGTCAAGAGAACAGAAGGAGTCGAGAGAACAGAGAGAGTAGAGAGAATATAGATAGTAGAGAGAACAGAGAGAGATTAGAGAGATTAGGGTTGAGAGAGTATAGAGAGTAGAGAGAATAGATAGAACAGAGAGAGTAGAGAGTAGAGAGAGTAGAGATAATAGAGAGATAAGAGAGAACAGAGAGAAAAGAGAGAGTAAAGAGAGTCAAGAGAACAGAAGGAGTCGAGAGAACAGAGAGAGTAGAGAGAATATAGATAGTAGAGAGATTAGAGAGATTAGGGTTGAGAGAGTATAGAGAGTAGAGAAAATAGATAGAACAGAGAGAGTAGAGAGTAGAGATAATAGAGAGATAAGAGAGAACAGAGAGAAAAGAAAGAGTAGAGACAATAGGGAGAGTAGAGAGAGTCAAGAGAACAGAGGGAGTCAAGAGAACAGAGAGAGTAGAGAGAATGTAGAGAGTAGAGAGAATATAGAGAGTAGAGAGAGTAGAGAGAATAGAGAGAATGTAGAGAGTAAAGAGAGTAGAGAGAGTAGAATGAATATAGAGAGTAGAGAGAGTAGAGAGAATGTAGAGAGTAGAACGGGTAGAGTGAACAGAGATTAGAGAGTAGAGAGAACAAATAGTAGAGAGAGTAGAGAGAGTAGAGAAACTAGACGTACTAGAGAAACTAGAAATTGGAGAATAGATAGAGAGTAGAGAGTGTAGAGAGTGTAGAGAGTGTAGAGAGTAGAGAATAGAAAAAATAGAAAGAACAGAGAGAGTGGAGAGAATAGAGAGAGTCAAGAGAACAGAGGGAGTAGAGAGAATATAGATAGTAGAGAGAACAGAGCGATTAGAGAGATTAGAGAGATTAGATAGAGTAGAGAGAGTAGAGATAGTAGAGAATAGAAAAAACAGAGAGAGTAGAGAGCAGAGAGAGTAGAGAGAATAGAGAGAATAGGGAGATTAGAGAGAGTAGAGATAGTTGAGAGAGTAGAAACAGTTTGAGAGAGGAGAGAGTAGAGAGAATAGAGAGAGTAGAGAGAGAAGAGAGAATAGAGAGATTAGAGAAAGTAGAGAGAGTAGAGAGTTGTAAATAGATTGAACAGAGAGTAGAGATAAGCAATAATAGCGAGAAAATATAGAGTAGATAGAATAGAGAAAATAGAGAGAGTAGAGAGAACAGAGAATCGAGAGAACAGAGTAGAGAGAGTAGAGAGTAGAGATAGAGAGATAAGAGAGAACAGAGAGAAAACAGAGTAGAGAGAAAAGAGAGAGTAGAGAGAATAGAGATAGTAGAGAGAATAGAGAGAGTAGGGAGAGTAGGGAGAATAGAGAAAGTAGAGAGAGTAGAGAGTAGAGAATAGAATGAACAGAGAGTAGAGAGAGCAGAGAGAATAGGGAGAGTAGAGAGAGTAGAGAGAGTTGAAAGAGTAGAGAGTAGAGAAAATAAGAAACAGAGAGAGTCGAGAGAATCGAGAGAGTCGAGAGTGTTGAGAGAGTAGAGACAGTAGAGAGTAGAGAGTAGTGAGACTAGAGATACTAGAGAGTAGAGAGAGAAGTGAGAATAGAGATACTAGAGAGTAGAGAGAACATAGAGAATATAGCTAGTAGAGAGAACAAGAGAGTAGAGAGAACAAAGAGTAGAGAGAGTAGATAGAGTAGAATGAATATTGAGAGTAGAGAGAGTAGAGAGTAGAGAGAGTCAAGAGAACAGGAGGAGTCAAGAGAACAGAGAGAGTAGTGAAAATATAGATAGTAGAGAGAATATAGCTAGTAGAGAGAACAAAGAGAGTAGAGAGAATATAGATAGTAGAGAGAACAAAGAGAGTAGAGAGAATATAGATAGTAGAGAGAACACAGAGAGTAGAGAGAATATAGATAGTAGACAGAACAGAGAGAGTAGAGAGAATATAGACAGTAAAGAGCACAGAGAGAGTAGAGAGAATATAGATAGTAGAGAGAACAGAGAGAATAGAGAGAGTAGAGAGTACAGAGAGAGTCGAGAGAACAGAGCAATTAGAGAGATTAGGGTAGAGAGAGTATAGAGAGTAGAGAGTAAAGAAAATAGATAGAACAGAGAGAGTAGAGAGTAGAGAGAGTAGAGATAATAGAGATATAAGAGAGAACAGAGAGAAAAGAAAGAGTAGAGAGAATAGGGAGAGTAGAGATAATAGAGAGAATGTAGAGAGTAAAGAGAGTCGAGAGATTAGAATGAATATAGAGAGTAGAGGGAGTAGAGATAATGTAGAGAGTAGAGAGGATAGAGTGAACAGAGATTAGAGAGTAGAGAGAACAAATAGTAGAGAGAGTGGAGAAACTAGATGTACTAGAGAAACTAGAGAGTAGAGAATAGAAAGAGAGTAGAGTGTAGAGAGTAGAGAGTAGAGAATAGAAAAAATAGAAAGAACAGAGAGAGTGGAGAGAATAGAGAGTAGAGAGTAGAGAGAGTAGAGAGTAGGGAGTAGAGAGTATAGTGAGGAGAGTGAGGAGAGAGTAGAGTGTAGAGCGAGGAGAGAGTAGAGAGAGTAGAGAGTAGAGTGAATGAGAGAGTAGAGAGAGAGTAGAGACAGTAGAGAGTAGAGAGGAGAGAGGAGAGAGAGTAGAGACAGTAGAGAGTAGAGAGTAGAGGGAGTAGAGAGAATGTAGAGAGTAGAGTGAGGAGAGAGTAGAGAGTAGAGAGAGTAGAGACAATAGAGAGTAGAGAGAGTAGAGACAATAGAGAGTAGAGAGGGGATACAGTAGAGAGTAGAGAGTGGAGAGAGTGGAGAGTAGAGACAACAGAGAGTAGAGAGTAGAGACAATAGAGAGTAGAGTGAGGAGAGAGTAGAGAATAGTGAGAATAGAGAGATTAGTGAGAATAGAGAGAGTAGAAAGAGTAGAGATACTAGAGAGTAGAGAGAGTAGAGATAGAGAGAGAAGAGAGAGAGTAGAGAGGGTAGAGAGAACAGAGAGAGTAGAGAGAAGGGGGAGAATAGAGAGATTAGAGAGAAAGGAGAGATTAGAGAGAAAGGAGAGAGTAGAGATAAGAGAGTGTAGAGAGAAAGGGGAGAGTAGATAGGGTAGAGAGAAAGGAGAGAATAAAGAGAATAGAGAGAGTAGAGCAAGTAACGATGAGAGAAGAGAGACAAGAGAGAGGAGAGAATAGAGAGAGTAGAGAGAACAGAGAACAGAGAGAATAGAGAGAGTATAGAGTAAAGAGAGTAGAGAGATCAAAGAGTAGAGAGAGTAGAGCTGCTAGAGAGTAGAGATAACAGAGAGAGTAGAGAGAACAAAGAGTAGAGAGAGTAGAGATACTAGAGAGTAAAGAGAATAGAAAGAGAGTAGAGAGAACAGCGAGAGTAGAGAGAATACAGAGAGTATAGAGTAGAGAGAGTAGAGAGAACAAAGTAGAGAGAGAGTAGAGAGAGAAGAGATACTGGAGAGAGAGATAATAGAAAGAGAGTAGAGAGAGTAGAGAGAGTAGAGAGAACAAATAGTAGAGAGAGTAGAGAGAGTAGAGAGAATAGAGAGAGTATAGAGTAGAGAGAGTAGAGAGAATAGAGAGAGTATAGAGTAAGAGTAGAGAGTAGAGAGAGAAGAGAGAGAGTATAGAGTAGAGAGAGCAACTGTATTGCACAGCAGCTGTCTGTCTCTCGAGCTACAGAAGCTCAATGTCTGCTGGCACACATACAGTAGATCTACAGACTCATATCTGGCAGGCTGCGGGAGGCAACACACACAGAACAACCCTAGTATCCCGAACCCCAGCTGACTGCAACTCAACACCTCCACAGGCAGAATTATTCAGTAGATGATCAACATCTTGGATCACTGAATGTCATTTTCCCCTCTGTTCAGGTAAGACCCAGCTATCCTCACCCCCAGGCTCAAGCGAGAGAGAGAGAGAGCAGGCTGGTGGATGAGATTAGGTAAGAAGTAAATAGTAGAAACATGCAAACATGTGGTAAACTCATAAACTGTAAAGGCACCTTTGAGCATGTACAGTAAAGGAATAATGATGGAACAAACTAAGCCAGCTTCAGAAGTCTTCGCTTGTTAAAAAGTATAAAAGGCAAACAATAAAAGACTCCACTTTGATGAATGAAATATATCTCATTATAATCCACAGTTTACCGTTCTGACATGTTTTGCTTTGTATTTATTTGGTTGCAATAAATACATCATTTCCCGTCAAGACATATTTTAAAATAAACCAAAAACATTAAATTGATTGTATTTCCCAATGTGTTATTTCTGTAATATTAATAAAAATCCATACTAAATTAAGTCACACTAACAAAAATCTTAAATGATCTGATCACACAAAATCTAGACATCAGCATTAATTCTAATTCAAACAGAACATCATCAAGTACCACACAGCTAAACACAGGAGCAGCTTACCTTCCACTGAATTCACAGAATCTCTCCACCGGAGCTAAATCAACGTAATAGAACAAAAAGAAAGTATGTGAGAACTTGGCTCAAAGAAACCAAAGCCTCAAACAAATGTTCTTATGGGTCTGTGACTTTGACTTCTAAAGCAATGCCAGTTTAGTCATTTTCCTCTCCTTCTCTCAATCAGTCTATTCCATCTACCTAGAGACCCAGCCTGCTGCTGATGTAGTCAGTGAGAGGAGAGAGAGAAAGAGAGAGAGAGAAAGAGAGAAGCCAGGAGAGCTGGGGACTGAGTGAAAGAGAGAGGGAGGGAGAATTCCCTTTCTCTTAAATAGTAGACTATGCGTTCAGACCCCACTCCCACCTAGCGCTCTTGAATACCCCCCCTATGAATGGAAGCTGAGGAGTTGAAACGGGATGCCTCAAGGCTGGAGAGAGGGGGAGAGAAATAGAGAGAGAGGGGGGGGGGACTGAGGGTTTGGGGGGAGGGTGGACCATTAGCCACAAAGTGGAGCAGCCAATGGAAGAGGAATAAATTAGTGAATTCAGGGCTGCATTAACATATAATTTTAGACTAGAATATAAACAGGAAAAGTAGCTAGAGTGACTGCCTCTGCTTTTTGATGAGGATGATAATGGTGGCGATGATGGTGATAATGCTGGTGGCGATGATGATAATGGTGGCGATGTTGATGATAATGCTGGATGCGATGATGATAATGTGGGTGACGACGACGATGATGATGATGATGGTGATGATGGTGATAATGCCGATGGCGGTGATGATAATGTTGGTGACAATAATGATAATGCTGGTGGCTATGGTGATGATTGTGGTTATGATGGTGATCATGTGGGTGGCGATGGTGATAATGCTGATGGAGATGGTGATCATGTTGGTGATGATGGTGATAATGCGGTGGTCAATGGTGATAATGCGGGTGGCGATGATGATAATGCTGATGGAGATAGTAATAATGTTGATGATGATGGTGATAATGCGGTGATCGATGGTGATAATGTTGATGGAGATGGTGATAATGTTGGTGATGATGGTGATAATGCGGTGGTCAATGGTGATAATGCTGGTGGTGATGATGATAATGCTGGTGGGGATAATGATGAGGATCAGTTTTCTAAGTTATTTGTTATGAAGCAATAAGGACGAGGGTGTGTGGTATGGACAATATACCACGGCTAAGGGCTGTTCTTAAGCACAACGCAATTGAGTGCCTGGATACAACCCGTAGACGTGGTATATTGGCTATACTGTATTCCAAACAATCAAGGTGCTTTATTGCTATTATAAACTGGTTACCAACGTAATTAGAACAGTAAAAAGGTACTATTTGTCATAACCGTGGTATTAGGTTGGATATACCACGGCTTTCAGCCAATCAGGGGATTGAACAACCCGGTCCCGTGTGGCTCAGTTGGTAGAGCATGGCGCTTGCAACGCCAGGGTTGTGGGTTCAATTCCCACGGGGGGACCAGGGTTCAATTCCCACGGGGGGACCAGGATGAATATGTATGAACTTTCCAATTTGTAAGTCGCTCTGGATAAGAGCGTCTGCTAAATTACTTAAATGTAAAATGTAATGTAAATGTTTATAATATCGGCAATACCATCCTCAAATCCACCAGAATAATGAAACTTCTGAAACCTGATGCATAACATTGAACAGAACCAAGCTAGCCTGCTCTCCATACAGCACTCTACCAACCACACAGCCCTTGATGAATGTGTATTGAAATACAGCTGCATCCCTATTTCCTTCATATTGCACTTATTTTGACCAGGACACATAGGGCTCCTGTCAAAAGTAGTTGACTTAATAGGGAATAGTGTGCCATTTGAGACAAAGCCCAGTACCTACCTCCGTCCCTCTGCTCTGTACCCATGTCTGGAGTGAACCAACCTGGCATCCTTATTTAGAGTCTACAGCTATCAAGACACAAGGCGAGACCCAGATACAGACACAGGAGGCAGATGGTTGGAGTCTTACAATGTTTATTAATCCAAAGGGGTAATAATAAGAATTAAGAGACTACAGGGGCTAGAACCTGACCTCTTAACTAAGAGACTACAGGGGCTAGAACCTGACCTCTTAACTAAGAGACTACAGGGGCTAGAACCTGACCTCTTAACTAAGAGACTACAGGGGCTTGAACCTGACCTCTTAACTAAGAGACTACAGGGGCTAGAACCTGACCTCTTAACTAAGAGACTACAGGGGCTAGAACCTGACCTCTTAACTAAGAGACTACAGGGGCTAGAACCTGACCTCTTAACTAAGAGACTACAGGGGCTAGAACCTGACCTCTTAACTAAGAGACTACAGGGGCTAGAACCTGACCTCTTAACTAAGAGACTACAGGGGCTAGAACCTGACCTCTTAACTAAGAGACTACAGGGGCTAGAACCTGACCTCTTAACTAAGAGACTACAGGGGCTAGAACCTGACCTCTTAACTAAGAGACTACAGGGGCTAGAACCTGACCTCTTAACTAAGAGACTACAGGGGCTTGAACCTGACCTCTTAACTAAGAGACTACAGGGGCTTGAACCTGACCTCTTAACTAAGAGACTACAGGGGCTAGAACCTGACCTCTTAACTAAGAGACTACAGGGGCTAGAACCTGACCTCTTAACTAAGAGACTACAGGGGCTAGAACCTGACCTCTTAACTAAGAGACTACAGGGGCTAGAACCTGACCTCTTAACTAAGAGACTACAGGGGCTTGAACCTGACCTCTTAACTAAGAGACTACAGGGGCTTGAACCTGACCTCTTAACTAAGAGACTACAGGGGCTAGAACCTGACCTCTTAACTAAGAGACTACAGGGGCTAGAACCTGACCTCTTAACTAAGAGACTACAGGGGCTAGAACCTGACCTCTTAACTAAGAGACTACAGGGGCTTGAACCTGACCTCTTAATTAAGAGACTACAGGGGCTTGAACCTGACCTCCTCATTTAGAGACTACAGAGGCTTGAACCTGACCTCCTCATTTAGAGACTACAGGGGCTAGAACCTGACCTCTTAACTAAGAGACTACAGGGGCTAGAACCTGACCTCTTAACTAAGAGACTACAGGGGCTAGAACCTGACCTCTTAACTAAGAGACTACAGGGGCTAGAACCTGACCTCTTAACTAAGAGACTACAGGGGCTAGAACCTGACCTCTTAACTAAGAGACTACAGGGGCTAGAACCTGACCTCTTAACTAAGAGACTACAGGGGCTAGAACCTGACCTCCTCATTTAGATACTACAGAGGCTAGAGCCTGACCTCCTCATTTAAAGACTACAGGGGCTATAGGAACAGCAGGACCCAGAGGATGCTGGTTGTGAAAACAGTCAGTCCCACCCAATAAACACAGGAACAACCAAGAAGGACGATGCAGGACCCAGCCAGAGACAGAGCCTAAATGCTCTCAGGCAGTTGTCCCTCATTCCCAGGGACATCAAAAGGAGAAGATATGCATTAAATATATTTCTTAAGAGCCAGCTAGGAGAATTGAGTGACACTCATTAAGTCAGTCTGTGACCCGACCTCCTAACGAATCGGGGGCTACAAAGGCTCTGGTGCTGATGATGATGGTGCATCGGGGGGGGGGACCTTTCCTTAGGGAACATTCAAAAACCCCTTTGACGATAAAAAATAAATCTACCCTCATTAGCTTTCTGTCCTTCAATATGAAATCATGCTGATGTGACACAAAAAAACAAAATATTGAATATTCTAATGGTGCCAGTCTATGGAAGTTCTCCATATAAAACAGTTAATGTCACAAATGGCACCCTATTCCCTATATAGTGCACTACCTTTGAGCGGGTACCATATGTCTCTGTTCAAAAGTAGTGCACTACATAGGGAATATGGTGCCATTTGGGACACATACAACCGTGATAAGCATGGCTGGTGTGTGAGGCAGAGGACGTAGTGGTGTGTGGTGAGGGGAGGTTGAGACAGGGAGACTTGCAGCCTGAGAGAGAGAGGCTTTCTATCAGCAGGGGAAATGATCTCCTTCTTCTTATTGAGAGCCAGTTACCAGTCAGACAGAAAAGATCCCACCCAAATCCAATACAAAACACAGTGGCACATACTGTATATGTAGCACGGCCATTGGGTGACAAAGAATATTCCATTACTTGAGGGGCCTGATTCATTTTGCTTTGGCTCTCCTGAGGGTAAAAATGATCTAGCATATAGAATTATAGTTGTGTGAACACTCAGTCCTTATAAGTGTTCTAATGAAATCAATGTCTTCGTTCACTATAGGATGGAAAGAGGCTGTGGAGCCATGTCTAAGTATAGCACCTGTTTTAAATGAGTATGTCTTTACACACAGAGTCCCTACGTTCCTGTGGAACACGTACTGCCTCTCCATCTGTTCCTCTTTTCACCTTCCTGTCACACTCTCTCCTTTTCTCTCTTATCTTCTCTCTCCTCCTCTCTCTCCTCCTCTCTCTCCTTCTCTCTCTCCTCCTCTCTCTCCTTCTCTCTCTCCTTCTCTCGCTCCTTCTCTCACTCCTCCTCTCACTCCTCCTCTCACTCCTTCTCTCTCTTCTTCTCTCTCTTCTTCTCTCTCTTCTTCTCTCTCTTCTTCTCTCATGTGGTTGTAAACATTTGTTTGTTTATTGTTTCAGTCACACCTGCACTGTTGGAGCTCAGAGCTTAAGAGTTTAATCTGCGATGCAGTTGCAGCGACCCTGTGCATGTGACTAAATAAAAATGTCTCTCCTCTCTCTCCTTCTCTTTCTCCTCATCTCTCCTTCACAGCAGTGCAGCCAGGGAGGAGAGGGAGGATTCACAGGGAATTGCTGTGGGAGCTTGACTAGTCTCTGTTTGTCATGCTATTACCTCCGTCTACTGAGCATGGAACAGAGTTTGATTTCCCTGCTGACGTTTATGTGTGCAAGCGCATCCTTCCCTGTCATCCAATCTTGTCGCACTCAGGAACCAGATACTTGCAGAAGCATGTTCTGAGTTATCGACTGGCATTTAAATGTACATGTCTGATGAAACTATGCTGCTAGGATATGTCAAGTGGGGAGGGCCTGACAACCTGCACTAAATGCAGCTACCTTATTGATAATGTATGGCGTAAGAATGAAGATATAGTGTACCTGGAGAGACAGCATGCAAAAGGACAACGAGTTGGATACAGTATGTCACATGCTTCGTAAACAGCAGGTGTAGAATAACAGGGAAATGTTTACTTGCGGGCCCTTCCCAACAATGCAGAGAGAAAGAAAAAGATAAGTAATAACGCAAGGAATAAATACACAATGAGAAACGATAACATGGCTATAAACATCAGGTACCTCTACCGAGTCCATGTGCAGGAGAACGAGGTAATGGAGGTAGACATGTACATATAACTAGGAATAAAGTGACTAGGCAACAGGATAGATAATAAACAGTAACAGCAGCATATATAATGAGTCAAAGGAGTTAGTGCAAAAAATGGTAAATGCAGATAGTCCAGGTAGCTATTGGTTAACTTTATAACTATTTATCAATCTATTTAGTTCATCTCTCTCTAGAACGACATTGAACATCTAGCTATTAGACAAGCCAGCTTGTCTAATAGCTAGACAACAAATTAGGATGAAATCAATATAGAGCTATAGTTTGCCATAGTGAGAAGAAAAACGAAGGCAAAGGTTGCCTGGAGCACATTTAATAAGGTCTTCCTGCCACTGTATAATTAGTGGCACTCAACTTGAAGGCGAGGAAAAGGACTCGGCGGAAAGTGAGAGACACTTTCGGTCAATGACAGTGAGACCTAATTATGGGTTGGAGCCCCTGCAGCAATGCTCTGTGTCAAAGCTGTAGGCAGGGAGGTAGTCAGGCAGCTGATGGAGTAGACACACCACCCACTGAGGGTACAGCTGACCTGGAAAGACCTGTTTACCTCATTAAAAATGAATTCACAGGTAATAATGGGCTCTCTCTCTCTCTCTCTCTCTCTCTCTCTCTCTCTCTCTCTCTCTCTCTCTCTCTCTCTCTCTCTCTCTCTCTCTCTCTCTCTCTCTCTCTCTCTCTCTCTCTCTCTCTCTCTCTCTCTCTCTCTCTCTCTCTCTCTCTCTCTCTCTCTCTCTCTCTCTCTCTCTCTCTCTCTCTCTCTCTCTCTCTCTCTCTCTCTCTCTCTCTCTCTCTCTCTCTCTCTCTCTCTCTCTCTCTCTCATCCTTCATCCTTCATCCTTTATGCCCACTAGCTGTCGAGGTGTGGGCATAAATTCTCAGGGAGGGTCAACTTGGACAGTAGAGCAGCCCTGAAAGGAGAAGATATCCTCCAGTCTCTCTCCTCTCCCACTGACGCTACAGGAGTGTACAGGAACCCATGCTGCATAACGCAGTAATGCAGACGATAACATAACGATGGGAGGGAAGGAATCTGTCAGTGGATTTGTAAGGGGAGAGTACTCAGCTAGGGTGGAGTGACTTTGCCATTAAAATCAGTCATCAACACAATAAGCCTGTGGCTGCAGTAAGTTAAACAAGAGAGAAAAACGCTGTTTATAAGGGATCAATAATTCATAACCCAGGGAGGGAAAATACATGTCTCCAGGATAGGCTCAAGCAGAAAGCTAGAGGACAGAGGATCCTTGCTTTCTCTTTCATTGTTCTACGGTTCTTATGTTTCTTTAAAACGATGAACATTTGGCAAAACAAATCATGCTGAATTGGCGGAAATATAAAAATGGAACCAATTAGACTATACTTATTTACGAATCTACTTATGTGAAAATTAAGATGATACCTGTAAAAACACACAAAGACGGTAGAAGACACTGCTGGGAGCCTGCAGGTGCCTCTTAATAAGTCTGGCTGATGCCGTTGACCACACAGAACACACACACTCCAACCTCCCACACTCCTCAGCTGTGTGGAGCCCCATACAACGCCTGTAAATCTCCCATCATAATGACAGGGCCTCAGCTGTGTGGAGCCCCATACAACGCCTGTAAATCTCCCATCATAATGACAGGGCCTCAGCTGTGTGGAGCCTCATACAACGCCTGTAAATCTCCCATCATAATGACAGGGCCTCAGCTGTGTGGAGCCCCATACAACGCCTGTAAATCTCCCATCATAATGACAGGGCCTCAGCTGTGTGGAGCCTCATACAACGCCTGTAAATCTCCCATCATAATGACAGGGCCTCAGCTGTGTGGAGCCTCATACAACGCCTGTAAATCTCCCATCATAATGACAGGGCCTCAGCTGTGTGGAGCCCCATACAACGCCTGTAAATCTCCCATCATAATGACAGGGCCTCAGCTGTGTGGAGCCTCATACAACGCCTGTAAATCTCCCATCATAATGATAGGGCCTCAGCTGTGTGGAGCCCCATACAACGCCTGTAAATCTCCCATCATAATGATAGGGCCTCAGCTGTGTGGAGCCCCATACAACGCCTGTAAATCTCCCATCATAATGACAGTGACTTTAATGCTCCTGACCTGTGTAATCCCAGTAAGCAAGGTCCTCCCACCTTTTGTGTTGCCACAGTTGGTGCTGTGTCCACAGTGACTGACTGACCACTGCTTTTCGTTACACAACTGCTGCTAACCATCTCAGGGTTCAGGACACTTTAATGTCTGGCCGACATGATTGACACTCATGCATATGAATGCATGAAATCAACGATTAACGTTTTCAATTCATGTCAGTGTAATTTTCTCCACATTTGCTATGGATATGTTTAAACACTGTTGTATTACTAAATCATTACCCGGTCCATCCCTTGTAGAAAGAGAAAACAATTAAACCAGTTTAACACAATCTGACATAAGGCCTACATTTAATTTTCCAGTTAAGGTTGATTGAAAGGTCGAGCCTGTTTAAACATAAACAGATGCCTCTCCATATATTTCTCTCTCTCAGTTCTGTATGTTTTTCTATTGGCTCAGATATGGCCCATTTTAAACATCATGGGACTGAGTGTTTACCATCTTCTCCTGACTGGCTTCTGACAAAGGGCTCGACAGTGTAGGGGGGGGGTCTAAGGAGCACAGATAGGGCTGCTGAATGAGAACTTTATCGGGGGACTTTTAATGGGCTGTTTCCTCTCTACTAACGGAGCCAATGGAACATATTTAACCTGCACCCAGGGAAACGATGAACTAATCCTTACCCCTGACTGTTAATGATTCAAAGGGGCAATGTTTTCATTGGGCCCTGGTCAAACATAGTGCATTATATTGGGAGTCCCTATATTGGGAGTCCCCAGTACCTTAGACCGCTGCACCACTCGGGAACCCCCTAGGTAGTGTATTATATAGGGACTAAGGTGCTGCTGGTCAAATGTAGTGTATTATATAGGGACTAGCGTGCTGCTGGTCAAACATAGTGTATTATATAGGGACTAGGGTGCTGTTGGTCAAACGTAGTGTATTATATAGGGACTAGGGTGCTGCTTGTCAAACATAGTGTATTATATAGGGACTAGGGTGCTGCTTGTAGTGTATTATTTATTTTTTTAAGTGTATTTTAACTTTATTTAACCAGGTAGGCCAGTTGAGAACAAGTTCTCATTTACAACTGTGACCTGGCCAAGATAAAGCAAAGCAGTGCGACAAAAACAACAACACAGAGTTACACATGGAATAAACAAACATACAGTCAATTACACAACAGACAAATCTGTATACAGTGTGCGCAAATAAAGTAAGGAGGTAAGGGAATAAATAGGCCATAGTGGCGAAATAATGACAATTTAGCAATTTACACTGGAGTGATACATGTGCAGATGAGGATGTGCAAGTAGAAATACTGGTGTGCAAAAGAGCAGAAAAACAAAAACAAATATGGGGATGAGGTAGGTAGTTGGTTGGATGGGCTATTTACAGATGGGCTGTGTACAGCTGCAGCGATCGGTAAGCTGCTTTGACAGCTGACGCTTAAAGTTAGTGAGGGAGATATAAGTCTCCAGCTTCAGTGATTTTTGCAGTTCGTTCCAGTCATTGGCAGCAGAGAACTGGAAGGAAAGGCGACCAAAGGGGTGTTAGCTTTGGGGATGACCAGTGAAATATACCTGCTGGAGCACGTGCTACGGGTGGGTGTTGCTATGGTGACCAGTGAGCTGAGATAAAGCGGAGCTTTACCTGGCAAAGACTTATAGATGACCTGGAGCCAGTGGGTTTGGCGACGAGTATGTAGCGAGGACCAGCCAACGAGAGCATACAGGTCGCAGTGGTGGGTAGTATATGGGGCTTTGGTGACAAAAAGGATGACACTGTGATAGACTGAATCCAATTTTCTGAGTAGAGTGTTGGAGGCTATTTCGTAAATGACATTGCCGAAGTCAAGGTTCGGAAGGATAGTCAGTTTTACGAGGGTATGTTTGGCAGCACGAAAGACGGAGCACCCTATTCCTTATATAAGGAATAGGGTGCTGCTGGTCAAACGTAGTGTATTATATAGGGAATAGGGGGCTGCTGGTCAAATGTAGTGGATTATATGGGGAATTGGGTGCTACTGGTCAAAAGTAGTGTATTATATAGGGAATAGGGGGCTGCTGGTCAAATGTAGTGGATTATATGGGGAATTGGGTGCTACTGGTCAAACGTAGTGTGTTATATAGGGAATAGGGGGCTGCTGGTCAAATGTAGTGGATTATATGGGGAATTGGGTGCTACTGGTCAAACGTAGTGTATTATATAAGGAATAGGGTGCTGCTGGTCAAACGTAGCGTATTATATAGGGACTAGGGCGCCGTTTGGGTGGCAGCTTGAGCGAGCACAGTGTGTGGAATGTGCTAATGTGAGCCAGGTCAGAGCTGGGGAGTCGTGGTCTCCTGGGGAAAGTGTGCCCCCTGAGACCGGACCTCTGCCCAACCTCACCCCAGAGATGGCGGCCTGGCAGCCAGAGTTTGGACGCAGAACTAGCCCCGGTAAATGCCAGGGATATGCCACAGTGACACACCATACCATGGGGCGTAGACAACATTTTACAGTTTTAAATCACATAGGGTGAAGAGATGATTGTGCAATTTTAAAACGAATTGCATGCAATTATACAACATGTTGAGAAGAAATTGCGATTTTACAGGTAATTTTCTCAATTCTAAACATTGAAAAATGTTTGCAGTTTTTAATATGATATCTGACTGTTCTGGTGAATTGAACACAGATCATCCCGTCTTCAAATTGATCGATTATTAACGTTTAAAAATACCTAACGTTGTATTACAAAAGTAGTTTGAAATGTTTTGGTAAAGTTTACATGTAACTTTTTATATATTTTGTAGTGACTTGGCGAAAGTTGGAAGCTGTGTTTTTCTGGATGAAACGGTCCAAATAAATTGACATTTTGGATATATATCGACGGAATTAATCGAACAAAAGGACCATTTGTGATGTTTATGGGACATATTGGAGTGCCAACAAAATAATTTAGTCAAAGGTAAGGCATGATTTATATTTTTGTGTTTTGTGTCGTGCTTGCAGTGTTGAATTATGCTACTCTCTTTGTTTACTGTTGTGCTATCATCAGATAATAGCATCTTATGCTTTCGCCGAAAAGCCTTTTTGAAATCTGACATGTTGGCTGGATTCACAATGAGTGTAGCTTTAATTTGGTATCTTACATGTGTGATTTAATGAAAGCTTGATTTTTATATCATTATATCATGTTATTTGAAAATGGCGCGCTGTATTTTCCCTGGCTATTGGCCGGTGCGTCCCACCTGCCCCAGAGAAGTTAAATTGACGACGTTATTGTCCGGTTGAAATATTATCGATTATTTAGGCGAAAAACAACCTGAGGCTTGAATATAAACATCGTTTGACATGTTTCTATGAACTTTACGGATACAATTTGGATTTTTTGTCTGCCTGTTTTGACTGCGTTTGAGCCTGTGGATTACTGAAAAAAACGCGCAAACAAAACGGAGGTTTTTGGATATAAAGAGACTTTATCGAACAAAAGGAACATTTATTGAGTAAATGAATGTCTGCTGAGTGCAACCATATGAAGATCATCAAAGGTAAGGGATTAATTTTATCTCTATTTCTGACTTGTGTAACTATTTTACTTGGCTGGTTACTGTTTTGTAATGATTTGTCTGCTGGGCTATGTTCTCAAATAATCGTAAGGTATGCTTTCGCCGTAAACCATTTTTTAAAAATCTGACACCGTGGTTGGATTCACAAGAAGTTAATCTTTAAACCTATGTAAAATATGTTTTGTTTTCTGAATTTTTATAATGAGTATTTCTGTATTTGAATTTGGCGCCCAGCAGTTTCACTGGCTGTTGAAGAGGTGGGACGCTAACGTCTCACGTACCCAAGAGAGGTTAACATCTAACAAGAGCATCACTATTTTTACAGTTTCTCAATTTCATTTTCATTTTGAACCCACAATGTTCCAATGACTACATTAAACACTGGTGTGGAATATCAGTCTGTGGAACACGTATTCTAGAATATATTATGTCATAAACGGACAGTTTGTGGAATATCCATCTTTCTGAATACCTGCTGAGACCTTCCTCATCTGCTCCAGCTTTAAACTCTATAGAATGAGAGATAACTGTGGAAGCTGATGGCAGTTCACACTGTGTGTTCCAGCATTGAACTGATGGCTTATTCATGTGACACAGGTAGGAGAGGAGGCAGACTACTGCTATTTGTCAGGATTATTTCCTGTCTAGATTAACATGTGGCAGTTAACTACATGTCTTCCAGTCTGTAAAGCACCATGAGCTAATGTCAAAATGTGATGTTGTTGGCCCCACTAGACGCGAGGAAGGACTGAGCTGAGGATTCGAGCTGTCAACAAGTCTTCAGTCTCAAATCTTTATTTTTAACCAAGAAACAGAGGAAGCAAAAAGGAACATTTGAACGATAAAATAGAATACAGCCTATGTCTGGCTCATACACATGCATAAAATCAGGCTCACTGATGACTTGTAAAGAGCAATTAGTGGAGGTAATCAAATAGGGCAAGGATCACGGTGACTAGCTGAGATATAATCATAGAATTAGAATGATTGTAATTCCATGGATAGAATATTGATTTCATAGAACAATGAAAGCCTCCTGGTGGTCGAGACAGGCAAACATTGGCTGAGGGGGGTGTCTTAACAGAGCAGAGGCAGAGTTATAAGGCGATCCCCATCCTCAGTCCCACCACAGCATCCCCAACCCCATTCAGACACCAGCAGTCTTTATGGGCCATTCTCCACAGCCTGTCTGGGCCAAAGGTTCAGCTCTCCCTTTTACTCTTTTGTCCGCTCTCTTGGGGGAAATGAATGGGAGGTTGTGGACGGGACAAAAGAGAGATCATGGGTCTATTCTGGGGACAAATGAGCTTAGTTTGGGTTATGGTAGCCAATGTAAAAGGGAGGTCTGGACAATGTTGAAGAAGGGGGGCTGGGGCTAGATTACCTTCATTCTCCAGACCAGGATGGTTAGAAAGGAAGGGGATGAGTAATTGTGTGTAGTAGAACAGCTGAGTTCCTCCTTCCCATAGCAGCCACAGCATGTGACTGTGTCATACACATACCTCATCAATATCTATCACTACTTATCAGTAACATGATTGATTCTGTCGTCAAGTGCATGGAGAATGGGACAGGGGGGCTGCAAGCTAGGAGAAAGCTATTTGAAAACCAGGAATGAAGAAAGGAAAACCCGTTCATTTATATGCTGATGGGCTATGGTATGGTTGGTTCTCTTTTGGCCAAATATGTTGTAATATATTCAAAAATAAATTAAAAAATGCTTAGGACCTACGGTATAAGATTTTTTCATAAACTGCATAAATTTAATCAGCATTGAAATTGCACTGTCCCCTTTAATATAGCTCCAAAACCTTTCCTTTGATATGAAATTGAGTTAAAATCTCTTGAAATGTCACCCTCTCGGAATTGCCATTTGGATTCACCCTGCTTTGCTGCTGGTTTCCGCTTTTTTTCCCATGCATCTCCTTCAGACTTGATATTTCATTTTGCGGCAAAGCCATCTCTTTGTGTCCACCCCCACCCACCCCAGTCTCCCTCCCTCCCACCTCAGTCTCCATCCCTTCCACCCCCCATTTTGGTCTTTCTTGTCGGTTTCATCTTATCACCAATTCCTTTCAGCTAAATTTCTCTGTCCCCAGTGTCAGTAATCCAGCACAGGCTAAATAGAAGTCACGCTTCAGAACTACTGGCAGCAAGCCCTGTCAACTCTTCTTCCTACACTCACACACACACACACACACACACAGAAATCTACTTTACTAATACAAATATTAAAGGGGCAGTGCAGTCAAAAAAGTGATTTTACTATTAATTTTTTAATTATATTTCTACACTATGACGTCAAAAATAACACTGAAATTCTGAAGATTATGATAACGCCCTTTTTGTTGAAGAGTTGTTTTTTTTTTAATGCAGTGTTCAGATGGGATGGAGTTTTTGGTCCAGATCATGACATCACAATCTGATCTGATTCTTCTGACCATAATGACTGGTCATTACCAGTCATTATTTGCATATCCATATTTGTATCCTCCTAGTTTGAAAGGGTAGGCAAGGTAGGCTTTAGACTAGAGTCTAGACGATCCTATCCAACAGTCAGGGCTGTGTACTGTATGGAAATATATTACACTTTGTATCAGCACGCCAACACGATCAGACTGAGCATTTCAATGGCAAAAGGAGGCAACGGGAGGAAATTAATAATAAAACGTATATTTGGAGTTATTTTAATGAAATAAGCACACACAATGATGATTTACAAAAATAAAAAAAGACTACATGGGGGCATTAAAAAAATCCTTCACCGTGCTAAGGGTGTAAATCTATCATATCTGCACAAAGTAGAGAATGTCACAGAAAACATAACGGTAGGGTTCCCAAGGATGGTCCCGGGAGATGAGACAACAGAACTATTGTTTTATTATGCTTTCACTGTGTATTTCAATATAATGCCACAGTTGCGCAAACCAACATTCAATGTCAGTTAAATAAATGATTCTGCCATTACATTATTCCCGAATACAACCCATTAAATGACATCAAATGGTACCATGTTATACATGTACAGATCCACACAGTCAGTCAGTCAGTCAGTCAGTCAGTCTGTCTGTCTGTCTGTCTGTCTGTCTGTCTGTCTGTCTGTCTGTCTGTCTGTCTGTCTGTCTGCGTGCGTGCGTGCGTGCGTGCGTGCTTGCGTGCGACAGGCTGCAGGGGTGACAGGGGATGAGGTGGTCTGTCTGAATAAAGGTTTTTGTCAGCCCTCCTCATTTCAGGGAAATACCAGGCCCTGCCACCAGACAAGGGATAGAAGCCTCATATGATTGATGTCTACCGTGGGACAGGCCTGTTGGTGGTCCACAGATTTGACATGTTGCCCTTTGATTAGGAGATGTCACAATGCCCTCTCCTTCAGGTGTAACATGAGTACATGTATCAGTCATCCTGTTGAATTTGCAGACGTGTTGCTGTGCGTTTTGTTGCTGTGCGTTTTGCTGCCAACTTTACTTTGCTAGCTGACAACTTTACGTTTTTTTTTTTTTTTCCCTTTTAATTACCGTTTATATTTTTAGTTTTTCCATCGCAACTTTTTTCCCTCATTCAACTTTTTCACTCCGGACGCTTTATCTGGACATGGTTCGTCAGCACCTTCAACAGCCGAAGCTAAGTAGTAACATTAACATGATGTCTTCTAATTGCAGTCGCTGTACTCATAATATACAGGAGAACGATCGCCTTACGGCGAGGATAGCTGTGCTACAAGCCCAGCTTCAGACGCAATCGTTAGGCAAGGGTAATTTCAGTGTAGGAAAGGAAGAAACAGCGTCTGTGCCACCAGTAAGTACAGATAGTAACGTTAGTATAAACCCCCCCGCACAGTCCCCGCAGCCGGACAACTTTCTCATGGCTTCTGGAGGGAAATGCTGTAGGAATGCTCAACTGGTGTCGCTCATTCAGCCGACAGAAACTTTCAACCGGTTCTCCCCATTATGTAGCGAGTCGGAGTCTGAGGCTGAGTCTTCTCTTGTCTCTACTCCTCCCGCTACGGGGTCTGAGACGCCGAAGGCTCCAACCATTAGCTCTGACAAATTGAAAACCCTAGTCATTGGCGACTCCATTACCCGCAGTATTAGACTTAAAACGAATCACCCAGCGATCATACACTGTTTACCAGGGGGCAGGGCTACCGACGTTAAGGCTAATCTAAAGATGGTGCTGGCTAAAGCTAAATCTGGCGAGTGTAGAGAGTATAGAGATATTGTTATCCACGTCGGCACCAACGATGTTAGGATGAAACAGTCAGAGGTCACCAAGTGCAACATAGCTTCAGCGTGTAAATCAGCTAGAAAGATGTGTCGGCATCGAGTAATTGTCTCTGGCCCCCTCCCAGTTAGGGGGAGTGACGAGCTCTACAGCAGAGTCTCAGCACTCAATCGCTGGTTGAAAACTGTTTTCTGCCCCTCCCAAAAGATAGAATTTGTAGATAATTGGCCCTCTTTCTGGGACTCACCCACAAACAGGACCAAGCCTGACCTGCTGAGGAGTGACGGACCCCATCCTAGCTGGAGGGGTGCTCTCATCTTATCTACCAACATAGATAGGGCTCTAACTCCTCTAGCTCCACAATGAAATAGGGTGCAGGCCAGGCAGCAGGCTGTTAGCCAACCTGCCAGCTTAGTGGAGTTTGCCAATAGCACAGTCAGTGTAGTCAGCTCAGCCATACCCATTGAGACTGTGTCTGTGCCTCGACCTAGGTTGAGCAAAACTAAACATGGCGGTGTTCGCCTTAGCAATCTTATTAGGATAAAGACCTCCTCCATTCCTGCCATTATTGAAAGAGATCGTGATACCTCACATCTCAAAATAGGGTTACTTAATGTTAGATCCCTCACTTCAAAGGCAGTCATAGTCAATGAACTAATCACTGATCATAATCTTGATGTGATTGGCCTGACTGAAACATGGCTTAAGCCTGATGAATTTACTGTGTTAAATGAGGCCTCACCTCCTGGTTACACTAGTGACCATATCCCCCGTGCATCCCGCAAAGGCGGAGGTGTTGCTAACATTTACGATAGCAAATTTCAATTTACAAAAAAAAAAATGACGTTTTCGTCTTTTGAGCTTCTAGTCATGAAATCTATGCAGCCTACTCAATCACTTTTTATAGCTACTGTTTACAGGCCTCCTGGGCCATATACAGCGTTCCTCTCTGAGTTCCCTGAATTCCTATCAGACCTTGTAGTCATAGCAGATCATATTCTAATTTTTGGTGATTTTAATATTCATATGGAGAAGTCCACAGACCCACTCCAAAAGTCTTTCGGAGCCATCATCGACTCAGTGGGTTTTGTCCAACATGTCTCTGGACCTACTCACTGCCACAGTCATACTCTGGACCTAGTTTTGTCCCATGGAATAAATGTTGTAGATCTTAATGTTTTTCCTCATAATCCTGGACTATCGGACCACCATTTTATTACGTTTGCAATCGCAACAAATAATCTGCTCAGACCCCAACCAAGGAGCATCAAAAGTCGTGCTATAAATTCTCAGACAACACAAAAATTCCTTGATGCCCTTCCAGACTCCTTCTGCCTACCCAAGGACGTCAGAGGACAAAAATCAGTTAACCACTTAACTGAGGAACTCAATTTAACCTTGCGTAATACCCTAGATGCAGTTGCACCCCTAAAAACGAAAAACATTTGTCATAAGAAACTAGCTCCCTGGTATACAGAAAATACCCGAGCTTTGAAGCAAGCTTCCAGGAAATTGGAACGGAAATGGCGCCACACCAAACTGGAAGTCTTCCGACTAGCTTGGAAAGACAGTACCGTGCAGTACCGAAGAGCCCTCACTGCTGCTCGATCATCCTACTTTTCCAACTTAATCGAGGAAAATAAGAACAATCCAAAATTTCTTTTTGATACTGTTGCAAAGCTAACTAAAAAGCAGCATTCCCCAAGAGAGGATGGCTTTCACTTCAGCAGTAATAAATTCATGAACTTCTTTGAGGAAAAGATCATGACCATTAGAAAGCAAATTACGGACTCCTCTTTGAATCTGCGTATTCCTCCAGGGCTTAGCTGTCCTGGATCTGCACAGCTCTGCCAGGGCCTGGGATCGGGAGAGACACTTAAGTGTTTTAGTACTATATCTCTTGACACAATGATGAAAATGATCATGGCCTCTAAACCTTCAAGCTGCATACTGGATCCTATTCCTACTAAACTACTGAAAGAGCTGCTTCCTGTGCTTGGCCCTCCTATGTTGAACATAATAAACAGCTCTCTATCCACCGGATGTGTACCAAACTCACTAAAAGTGGCAGTGATAAAGCCTCTCTTGAAAAAGCCAAACCTTGACCCGGAAAATATAAAAAACTATCGGCCTATATCGAATCTTCCATTCCTCTCAAAAATTTTAGAAAAAGCTGTTGCGCAGCAACTCACTGCCTTTCTGAAGACAAACAATGTATACGAAATGCTTCAGTCTGGTTTTAGACCCCATCATAGCACTGAGACTGCACTTGTGAAGGTGGTAAATGACCTTTTAATGGCGTCAGACCGAGGCTCTGCATCTGTCCTCGTGCTACTAGACCTTAGTGCTGCCTTTGACACCATCGATCACCACATTCTTTTGGAGAGACTGGAAACCCAAATTGGTCTACACGGACAAGTTCTGGCCTGGTTTAGATCTTACCTGTCGGAAAGATATCAGTTTGTCTCTGTGAATGGTTTGTCCTCTGACAAATCAACTGTACATTTCGGTGTTCCTCAAGGTTCCGTTTTAGGACCACTATTGTTTTCACTATATATTTTACCTCTTGGGGATGTTATTCGAAAACATAATGTTAACTTTCACTGCTATGCGGATGACACACAGCTGTACATTTCAATGAAACATGGTGAAGCCCCAAAATTGCCCTCGCTAGAAGCCTGTGTTTCAGACATAAGGAAGTGGATGGCTGAAAACTTTCTACTTTTAAACTCGGACAAAACAGAGATGCTTGTTCTAGGTCCCAAGAAACAAAGAGATCTTCTGTTAAATCTGACAATTCATCTTGATGGTTGTAAAGTCGTCTCAAATAAAACTGTGAAGGACCTCGGCGTTACTCTTGACCCTGATCTCTCTTTTGACGAACATATCAAGACTGTTTCAAGGACAGCTTTTTTCCATCTACGTAACATTGCAAAAATCAGAAATTTTCTGTCCAAAAATGATGCAGAAAAATTAATCCATGCATTTGTTACTTCTAGGTTAGACTACTGCAATGCTCTACTTTCCGGCTACCCGGATAAAGCACTAAATAAACTTCAGTTAGTACTAAATACGGCTGCTAGAATCCTGACTAGAACCAAGAAATTTGATCATATTACTCCAGTGCTAGCTTCCCTACACTGGCTTCCTGTTAAGGCAAGGGCTGATTTCAAGGTTTTACTGTTAACCTATAAAGCGTTACATGGGCTTGCTCCTACCTATCTTTCCGAGTTGGTCCTGCCGTACATACCAATACGTACGCTACGGTCACAAGACGCAGGCCTCCTAATTGTCCCTAGAATTTCTAAGCAAACAGCGGGAGGCAGGGCTTTCTCCTATAGATCTCCATTTTTATGGAACAGTCTGCCTACCCATGTGAGAGACGCAGACTCGGTCTCAACCTTTAAGTCTTTACTGAAGACTTATCTCTTCAGTAGGTCATATGATTGAGTGTAGTCTGGCCCAGGAGTGTGAAGGTGAACGGAAAGGCTCTGGAGCAACGAACCGCCCTTGCTGTCTCTGCCTGGCCGGTTCCCCTCTCTCCACTGGGATTCTCTGCCTCTAACCCTATTACAGGGGCTGAGTCACTGGCTTACTGGTGCTCTTTCATGCCGTCCCTAGGAGGGGTGCGTCACTTGAGTGGGTTGAGTTACTGACGTGATCTTCCTGTCTGGGTTGGCGCGCCCCCTTGGTTTGTGCTGTGGTGGAGATCTTTGTGGGCTATATACTCGGCCTTGTCTCAGGATTGTAAGTTGGTGGTTGAAGATATCCCTCTCGTGGTGCGGGGGCTGTGCTTTGGCAAAGTGGGTGGGGTTATATCCTTCCTGTTTGGCCCTGTCCGGGGGTATCTTCGGATGGGGCCACAGTGTCTCCTGACCGCTCCTGTCTCAGCCTCCAGTATTTATGCTGCAGTAGTTTATGTGTCGGGGGGCTAGGGTCAGTTGGTTATACCTGGAGTACTTCTCCTGTCTCATCCAGTGTCCTGTGTGAATTTAAGTATGCTCTCTCTAATTCTCTCGTTCTCTCTTTCTTTCTCTCTCTCTCTGAGAACCTGAGCCCTAGGACCATACGTCAGGACTACCGGGCATGATGACTCCTTGCTGTCCCCAGTCCGCCTGGCCTTGCTGCTATTCCAGTTTCAACTGTTCTGCCTGCGGTTACGGAATCCCTACCTGTCCCAGACCTGCTGTTTTCAACTCTTAATGATCGGCTATGAAAAGCCAACTGAGATTTATTCCTGATTATTATTTGACCATGCTTGTCATTTATGAACATTTTGAAAATCTTGGCTCTCTCTAATTTTCTCCTTCTCTCTTTCTTTCTCTCGGAGGACCTGAGCCCTATGAGCCCTGAGCCCTTATAATCTCCACCCGGCACAGCCAGAAGAGGACTGGCCACCCCTCAGCCTGGTTCCTCTCTAGGTTTCTTCCTAGGTTTTGGCCTTTCTAGGGAGTTTTTCCTAGCCACCGTGCTTCTACACCTGCATTACTAGCTGTTTGGGGTTTTAGTCTGGGTTTCTGTACAGCACTTCGAGATATTAGCTGATGTACGAAGGGCTATATAAAATAAACTTGATTGATTGATTGATTGAGTCATGTGCTCAGGGATGGTCGTATTACTAATGTCATATTATTATTTAACTCTTCATCTGCAGTTGTCTGCACAGCTGGGACATTAAACATATTTAACCTTTATTTATCCATTCAGGTCAGGGGACTTATTTTACAAGGGAGACCTGGTCAATTACAAGAAGAGAGCTGAATAAGGAAGAGATGGAGTTATTGCATGGTTTATAGATCCATTAAAACACTGGCCAGATCCTCCTAGCTCCCACAGCAGTGATCAGAGTTCAGGAGGTGGAGGTGAGGACATCTAGTCTGGTGAACTTTCTCCCACCACTGGGGGCTTTGGTCTGTCTCTCTGTTCCTCTCTGCCCCCTGCTTGAAGCCTGCTGCTACAGCCAGAAAGATCATATATAGCCAAATAGCTCAACATGGAAGGGAAACCTCAGTCAGGAAGATACAGTTTGTTATCTAACCATTGACCGCGGACTGTAATAAATCAGCTTTGAGCTGCCAGTACATCCTGAACAGCACAGCTCAGAGAAAACAAGCATCCATCATAATGATGTGGACTCCCGTGATGGACACAAGGTCAGCGGTCAGGATTCAGGCCCAACAGGAAAGCAATCCCTGTCTGCAAAGATCAGAGAAGCGGTTTTGTATATTAGTATAGTCAACCTTAAGTGATGCTTTAAACATCCATTAAGTTGTAGCTGCCTCGATGGATATACCATTAAGATGTTTTCTACTTGGTTCAGCAGTAGGGCTATACAGGTATAACGATGTGCGCTGAGAGTCGGGAAGCAAGTTCAGGGAGTGAGTGTTTTAATAAATAAACACAACATAACACAAAACAAGAAACACGAACAACGCACAGACATGACACAGAAACAATATCGCCTGGGGAAGGAGAGGGAGGGAGTGGGAGGGAGTGACATATATAGGGAAGGTAATCAGGGAGGTGATGGAGTCCAGGTGAGTGTCATAATGCGCTGATGCGCGTAACGATGGTGACAGTTGTGCGCCATAACGAGCAGCCTGGTGACCTTGAGGCTGGAGAGGGAGCACACGTGACAGCAGGAAGAATGTCAGAATCATGCTGATGTTCACAGTAGTTCATCCTTACACCAGAGCCTCACGCTGAGCCTAAGGTACCAATGGAAAGCTTCAGTAGGTGAAATTGAGATCTTCATAATGTCACTAATTCTCTGTGTTCCGATTGACTTATGGAACACATGCTAATTTACACCAAATAGCAAAACTCCAATTGTCATCTTGTGTTGTGTCGTAAATGCATGCTCTGTTACTGTAAAAGAATACCACACATGAAACTCATGTGACATTTCTCATAACAGCTCAAAGAATAATTTATGTACATTACGACAGCATTCCTTGTCCAAAAAGCAATAAGGTCTAGCTTGGCAGTAAGATTGCCCTGGTGGTAAAGGTTTAGTTGGACCAAACTACCTGCAGTGTTGTGATGTTCCCCCTGGACCAAGACAACACTGACCCCCAGGTCCCAATACACACTCTTATTACTTGGCAATTGATTGTCCCCATCCAGGCTTGGCCACTAGAGACCAAGCTAACTATACTAAATGACAAAAGCGCCAGTGAGGCTCAGTGAGAAAGCCGCAGGCTATTGCCACCATACTAGTCAACACTGTAGTACAAATTATGGCTTTCTCAGTTTGTTCTACAATTATAATAATAAATATATATATATATCATACACACACACATTTTTGTAATAATGACAATTGCAACAATACTGAATGAACAATGAACACTTTTATTTTAACTTAATATAATACATAAATACACACACGCACACAGCTCTGAAGTGACAATGATACTGAAGAGTCTGCTTAGGAGACAAATACTCTCAACTGTTTGAATAAAAATAGAGTTTAAGTTACCTGTGATGAATGTTGAAAACAAAAACTTTAATTTCTATATGCAGGAAATCCTATTTTAATAATGGGCATGGTAAGAATTGACAACCAAAGTGCGAGTCATAATTCCCATGACACCTAGCAAAATCTGAAAAGCGGTTCCTTCATTTATTCCATAGGATATTTTTAGATTCACTTAAAATAAGGTCTGTGTTTCGTGTAGGCTTACATCACCGTGCCAATTTTGTAACTGTGTAGATATCCATAGGACAAGGTAACTCTGATCAATATTGGCTAAATATAAGCGAAGATAAAAAAAAAATTGTAGAGTGGATTTATGAAAATATGTTGACAAACGTTACCTTATCCTAGTGAGATTTACACGGGTATCAAAACGTCGAGGCGGTTTAAGCCTGCACGAAACACAGACCTAATTTGAAGTAGATCAAGACATTCTCTATGGAAGACATGAACGGTAAAATAACGAAGGAACCCCTTTCAAATTCAGCCTTAAGTTATTACAGGAATTATAACACGTCGACTATTTCTCTCTAAACCATATACCTTTGACTAATCAGGAAACTATCACCTCGAAAACAAAATGTTTATTCGTTCCGTATTTTATCTAACGGGTGGCATCCATGAGTCTAAATATTCCTGTTACATTGCACAACCTTCAATGTTGTCATAATTACTTAAAGTTCTGGCAAATTAGTTCGCAAAGAGCCAGGCGGCCCAAACTGTTGCATATACCCTGACTCTGTGTGCAATGAACGCAAGAGAAATGACACAATTTCACCTGGTTAATATTGCCTGCTAACCTGGATTTCTTTTAGCTAAATATGCAGGTTTAAAAATATATACTTGTGTATTGATTTTAAGAAAGGCATTGATGTTGACCAGTATCTCTATTTGCACATGATCATCTGATGATTTATCACCCCAGTGTTAATCTGCTAAATTGTAATTATTCGCTCCTATGGCCTATTTATTGCCTACCTCCTCATGCCTTTTGCACACATTGTATATAGATTCTCTTTTTTTTCTTCTACTATGTTATTGACTTGTTTATTGTTTACTCCATGTGTAACTCTGTGTTGTTGTCTGTTCACACTGCTATGCTTTATCTTGGCCAGGTCGCAGTTGCAAATGAGAACTTGTTCTCAACTAGCCTACCTGGTTAAATAAAGGTGAAATAAATAAATAAAAAATGTTTATGGTTAAGTACACATTGGAGCAATGACAGTCATTGATTGATTGTTTTTTATAAGATAAGTTTAATGCTAGCTAGCAACTTACATTAGCTTACTGCATTCGCTAACAGGCAGGCTCCTCGTGGAGTGCAATGTAATCAATGCAAGATTGGATCCCCCGAGCTGACAAGGTTAAAAATCTGTCGTTCTGCCCCTAAACGAGGCAGAACGTTCCTAGGCCGTCATTGAAAATAAGAATGTGTTCTTAACTGACTTGCCTAGTTAAATAATGATTAAATAAAGGTGTAAAAAAATAAAATAAAATAAAAAATAACTTGAAATCGGCCCCGATTAATCGGCCATTCCGATTAATCGGTCGACCTCTAGTCTCAAGATTCCCATTACCACATAGAGCTGACGTCTTGCCAAAAGAAGTTTTGGTGAAATGTTTTTCACAAAGGACACACTGTCTCTACACTGGAGACAAACACATCATCCATCTCCTCTTTGACTCTAGCACAGACAGCAGGTTATTATGTTAGTCTTCCCTCTGGTCCGTAATAGATTTAAAACAGAGATGATTTTACAGGATGGTAGATGACTATGTGTGGGATAATGTGCCTACTTCAGGCCTGCAGGTAGAAGAGATATGGCTACATATTGGTTGTTCACTACTGTGAAGAACTAAACAGCTATGTCATGCCTATCCCACCTCTCTACCAGAGAGTAGCTTTGTTTTAACCTTTTCATCTACCACACATCTGTATGCTATCAGCATTCAGATAGTAGCTTTGGTTTTAACCTTTTCATCTACCACACATCTGTATGCTATCAGCATTCAGATAGTAGCTTTGTAGGCATGGAAGGAACTTCTCCAAAATATGAAGAGCCCTTGCGGTAAGGTGAGAACCCCTTACTTTCCCACACATACTGTAAATCAACAAAAATAACCTCTGAAAATGTGAATTGTCTCCATGTGTAAGTTTACATGTATGTGCTGTCCTAATGTACTAGAAACCTATGGCTTGTTCAAAGCCATGCTCGCAATAAACATTTCCTTTCAAAATCTGGTTCCCTTCACATGAGGTAGATGTGTGTGTGTGTGTGTGTGTGTGTGTGTGTGTGTGTGTGTGTGTGTGTGTGTGTGTGTGTGTGTGTGTGCCTGCGTGTGTGTGTGTGTGTGTGTGTGTTTACACAAGCCAACTCTGATGATGAGAGACAGCCCTGGCCTAGAGCAGCAGCCTGTAATTATAGAGGCAGCTTCTTTGTGAGAGCAGAGCAGAGAGCCTAATGGGTAATTTGCTCTAAGAGCACTAGAGGAAGTATGGTTCCTTTACTTTCAGCACTTATTCAAATGGACCAACTCAAACCGCCCCACAAAATGAGCAGGTCAAAAAACGAATTCCAAGAACTCCTTCCCTCTGATGATAACAGTAAGATTATAAGAGAAAACAAAAGGGTAAAGAAACCTACATACAGTAAGATCCACATAGTTAAACCTACATACAGTAAGATCCACATAGTTAAACCTACATACAGTAAGATCCACATAGTTAAACCTACATACAGTAAGATCCACATAGTTAAACCTACATACAGTAAGATCCACATAGTTATACCTACATACAGTATGATCCACATAGTTATACCTACATACAGTAAGATCCACATAGTTAAACCTACATACAGTAAGATCCACATAGTTATACCTATAAACATACACTGCTGCTACTGTTTATTATCTATCCTGTTGCCTAGTCACTTTATGTACTGTACATATCTATGTCAATTACCTCGTACCCCTGCAAATCGACTCGGTACTGGTACCTGATGTATATAGCCAAGTTATCAATACTCAGTGTGTATTTATTATTATTTTTATTATTACGCGTTATTACTTTTCTATTATTTCTCTATTTTCTTTCTCACTGCATTGATGGGAAGTAATTAAGCATTTCACTGTTATTCTACACATGTTGTTTATGAAGCATGTGACGACTGCATTTTTAAAAAACATTATTTTATTTTATTTTAATATATGGGTGGCTTAATGGCTTCAAAGAGCAAATATATAAAGAGAGAGTTATGGAGGCTCGGTGGCCTTGGTGTGCTGTCCTAGCACACAAATAAAACCCAGAGGTGATCTGGTCTCTGGTCTTCAAAGCCCCTTGGAATGTGAATCACAGAGGGGGGCCATGTGCCCCCCCCCCCAACCTTAGGAACCTGAGAGGCCCCAGTGGACCAGGGCAGCTGGCAGCAGGTCACAGCCTTGTCTGAGGGACCCAACAATTTATGGAAACACAAACCTGCACACACACACGCAGGCAGACACTCAGGCACACACACACACAAAACACACAGCAAATATATAGCCACCTCCAGTCACCCATAGCTCATTCTGCCAAATGTGAAGGCCAGTTTGAAAAAATAAAATACTGGCCATAAAACAACACAAGAACATTCTGCAATATGTTTCTGATCTGAAGATTTGTATAGACTATGATGGCATCTTATCAAATGATATAGAGCATCCCATTGCATTGGACCCTGTAAGATATATTGTGTTCTCGTCGGACTCACCAAAAGAACATTGCACACACCAGCTGTGAAACTACTCATCTCCATCTTTACATGATCTCATTTGGTGGATGCGGATGGCTTTATGGGAATTGTTCTATAATCGAAGATGAATCAACTAAGGCAAGCCTGCTTTTAGAAGATAGTGGAGCTATCTACATCCCCCTGTCTTGTTGTTGTTGTTGTTACATTGGCCTATACTCATATCAGTCAAGTGATGAGGCTAATGGTTCAAGCACTGAATATCTCCATTTCAATTTCCAGAAGAGCTCTCCGGATTAAATTCAGGCTTTTTCGGCTCCAAAATTGATTCGTAATTCATTCTATGAAATCAATTGCTGTAGTTAATTATTTCCTAGATTATTTGATATCAAGTCAATAAGAATAGATTATAACCATTTGGTCTCTTTCCAGTATCCACAAATCAATTTGGTAGAATATTTAACAGTTGAAAATGCTATGATGATTTACATACAGAATTGTCATGCCCCTCAACAACCAGACCACATTTCTGCTCCCTCACAGTTTAGCTTTAAAACATGTAGTACTGTACAGCTATGAGAATGAGGGTTGAAATGTTGGAGGAGTACATATAATATCACATCAAGCCCTCTCCTTCACACATCAAATATCTGTCAAAGCTGTGCATTTCATCCCCTATAGAATGGAGTTTTCATGAACCACCAGCATGAAGCATCAATTCAAACAGACTTCGGTATATCTGTCACAGACTTCGGTAAATCTGTCACATTTGTATCAAATCAAGTTGTATTTGTCACAGGCGCCGAATACAAAACAGGTAGACCTTACAGTGAAATGCTTACTTACAAGCCCCTAACCAACAATGCAGTTAAAAAAATATGAATAAGAATAAGAGATAAAAGTAACAAGTAGTTAAAGAGCAGCAGTAAAATAACAATAACAAGACTATATACAGGGGGGTACCGATACAGAGTCAATGTGCGGGGGCACCAGTTAGTCGAGGTAATTGAGGTAATATGTACATGTAGGTAGAGTTATTAAAGTGACTATGCATAGATAATAACAGAGCGTAGCAGCGGCGTAAAAGAGGAGGGGTGGTAATGCAAATAGTCTGGGTAGCCATTTTATTAGATGTTCAGGAGTCTTATGACTTGGGGGTAGAAGCTGTTTAGAAGCAAGCCTATTGGACCTAGACTTGGCGCTCCGGTACCGCTTGCCATGTGGTAGCAGAGAGAACAGTCTATGACTAGCGTGGCTGGAGTCTTTGACACCGCCTGGTATAGAGGTCCTGGATGGCAGGAAGCTTGGCCCCAGTGATGTACTAGGCCGTATGCTCTACTCTCTGTAGTGCCTTGCGGTTGGAGACGTAGCAGTTGCCATACCAGGCAGTGATGCAACCAGTCAGGATGCTCTCGATGGTGCAGCTGTAGAACCTTTTTAAGATCTGAGGACCCATGTCAAATCTTTTCAGTCTCCTGAGAGGGAATAGGTTTTGTCATGCCCTCTTCATGACTGTCTTGGTGTTCTTGGACCATGTTAGTTTGTTGGTGATGTGGACACCAAGGAACTTGAAGCTCTCAAACTGCTCCACTACAGCCCTGTCGATGAAAATGGGGGTCCTGTAGTCCACAATCATCTCTTTTGTCTTGATCACATTGAGGGAGAGGTTGTTGTCCTGGCACCACACGGCCAGGTCTCTGACCACGAAACATCATCAAGACAACATCAGGTAGACTTATATACGTCAGCACTGTTTTTGTGTGTTTGTATGTGTGTTTGTGTTTGGTAGCATCTGTCCTTCAGATTGAAGGTTGTATATACTTGAAGAACAAAGCAAACTTTGTTAGATTTTTCTTCTTCAGTTTCAAGGCTTTTATTTGGTGTGAAATGAATCACCATTTTGAGCTGCCACAGACAGAGACCTCATTACTTCCACTCTGACCCACTCATATTTTACAAGCAAATCACAAAGCTGTATATACATCGGGATCTATCGCTGGTGCACCCAACCGCAGCATCCAACAGTAAATTGTTCTTTAATACAATACATTTAATACAATTGTTCTTTAATACACTTTTCAGAAAGGCATTAAAACACGGATCCAGAGTTTTGACCAAAGCCTTGTGGGATGGAGGGGAGCAGCCCCTGCTCCAGTATGGGGAATTTATGAGAGAGGGAGAGAATGAGAGAGAGAGATGGGGGGAGAGAAAGAGTAGAGAAAAAGTAGTGAGAAAGAGAGAGAGAGTAGAAAGAGAGTAGAGAGAAAGAGAGAGGGAAAGTAGAGAGAGTAGAGAGAAAGAAAAGAGAGAAGAAAGAGAGTAGAGAGGAAGAGAGAGTAGAGAGAACGAGAGAAATAGTAGAGAGAAAGAGAAAGTCAGACAGACATTCACAGCAGCACATGACTCATCTCAGCTTTTCAGCAGTTGTCCTGTCTGCTGGGGGTGAAGACCTGAAGTGCATTCCAAATGGGACCCTATTCTCTTTATAGTGCACTAATTTTGACCAGGACCCATAGTACCATTTGGGAAGTAGCCCTGAAAACTTGGCTGGAGCACCAACACTCTTATTCTTCATCTTCTATTCAGCAGGTCTGTCTGTCTGAACACTTGGCCTGAGGTGAGATGTTGGACGAGGCCTGAAAGCCAGTACACTGAACAAAGCAGTATATTTTGTAACACACAGAGGGGATGTTGAATCAGAACATTTGTTTCCCAAATGACTCCCTAGTGCACTACTTTTGACAGGAGCATATTGTGCACTATAAAGGGAATAGGTGCCATTTGGGACACAGAACATCATTTTGGAGGGTTTTGTTTGGCAACCTAATTGTGCCTGTGATGGGCTGTGGGGCTTTGCAGCATGATCCCACCCAATAAACTGATCCCAAACAACTTCCGTGAACTTAAGCAAGCCCCATAGAGGTAAAGCATAGCTTTCCTGCAGCGATACGTTAAACCCTAATGATAACTGATATAGTGTGCTGTCAATCTATGGGCTCTGAAAACATCTTAACCCTCAACAGGATCAACACTGCATCAAATCAAAGTAGGGTGCCCAATTAAAAACTTGTATTTTGACCAATGGGTAAATGGTCCAAACCTCATGTATCTATCATAATCCATTTAAAAGTTTTTGAAGTTTTTACCCTTTTAGGATGGCCAAATTTAGGGCGACGAAATCAATGGAGGCCAGAGATAAAAAGTAGTAAAAAAACAGAAAATTGCACAGTGTGACATCAGCTAGGCTGGATGCTGAGCAGGAATTAACTACATGACAGGCTCACTTTCCCGTTGAACTCGTCATCTTTCTTTTATTGAATCCACAGGACATTAAACAATTAAAGGTAAAGATAGATATCAATTTTAGACATGACATGTAGCATTTTTATATTTTAGCATACGCTTTTCATATTCATTTGAAGATTTGTCACAAAAACAAGTGTATCGCTTTAACATGTCAATGGAACAGTGAGTGCACCGCAAGCATTTTCAAAGCCTTTTACATTTAATTCAGCTCTTGTCATGCTAACCTAGTTTTTTGCGAACTTTGAAGACGCCCACCACAACATGTAAAATTATCGGATGTATTAGGTTAGCAAATCTGTTTGTATATACTGTTGATGAAATGTTAGAGAAAGACCCCAGTGAATGATTCAGAACATGAATAATCAGATTTGTCTTGGTAAAATGTATTTTATAACATAAGGATGTGAAATTTCATCACTGAAGCACGCTCTTGGCAGAATGGGTAGACACCCTACACAAAGATAATTTGAAAAATATTTTCAAATTCAAAGTATTCCATCCTTATGCATTGAACCAACCAACAAGCTTTTAGTATCATAGCAGTCACTGTTGTGTGACAGACAAGCACTGCAAGCTCCTTAATCCCATTGCATGGCAGACTGGGAACGCCTGCAAAGTCCATTAAAAAAAGTCTATACATTGACATGCTGGGAAAGTATCAGGGCTGAATGAATGGGAATGGTGGTCTACTTGTTTAGATTTCTGTCCTTCACTTCCACTGTGCGCCCCCCGGCAGGAACCATACAAAGAGCTCAGTGTCTAACTCTGTAGGTGTGAAAGAGAGGAACTAACGTGCTCCATACGTATATTTGCACTGAAATACACACACAGACATACACAAGTATATATGCGTGCTCGCACACACACACACACACACACACACACACACACACACACACACACAGAATTATGCACACACACACCTACACACACACACGCACACACACACACTTTACTGGCTACAACCTGGTACTATTAATAAACAAACGAAAGGTAAAGTGAAGGAAAGGAAAGGTTATAGCTAGCTGCCATGCCTACAATCAGTCACATGTGTAGAACCCCAAACCACAGGTTTCTCTCTGCAGATGGAGGCTGGGTCTGGGGAGGCTGGGTCTGGGAGCTGGTACTGGGGGCTCTAGTCAAGGTGCTGCCCTGTGAGTACTGAGCCAGGGTCTGTTTGAGGAGTGGGGGAAATTGGGTCCTCCGCTGGGTCTTATCCTCCATGATGACATGTCGTACAGACCAGATGGATCACCCAATGTCTCCTCTACGTCCTGTGTCAAATAACCCAGTGTCTGGGTTAGTTTATTTCCAACCCCCCACCCCACCCCACCTGCCACCACACCCCACCCTACCCTAAACAATCACCTGCATTGTGAAAGCATTTATAAGAGTTAGCAATCTGCACTACAGCACAAAACCTGAAATATTATCCTGTGTTCTGTCACCGACGGACTCCTTCCTTCACTCCACACCCCATCCCGCCCCTGCCCACTCATCATATTGAGGGATTCAAAGGGAGAATTGATGGAGCACCAGCCTTTCCACCTCTATCCACCTCTACACCAGCAGCTCGTAGACACATTCATACCGATCCCCTCTAGACCGACATATGGCTGTAATATACTGCCTGTCTGTGATGTGTGCATTGGCTCCCTAAAGCTATTATTGTATCAGCACTGCAGTAACCATTTATCCAACAAAAATCTAATAAACAGTTTGCGGGTGGCTGTGTGCCTTGTGTGTGTTTGTGTGTGTGCAGTGTGTGTCTTTTTGGTTTTCTATCTTTGTGGGGACCAGAAGTCCTCACAAGGATAGTAAAACAATGACATTTTGCCAGTCCCAACAAGGAAAAATGCTATTAAATGGGACACTTGCTGCCAATCCCTTCCCCAAACACTCTGGCCTAGAGGACAGTTAAAGCTCTCCAGTGGCCTGTACAGTCAATTACAATTACCGCAATGACCTGACAGCCTACAGAGCCTGCTGTGGGGATCACTGACAGTCTAAGAGAGGTTAAGATTTATCAATGTCCCCTGCATTAACAGTGTGAAAGATCCATCTGAGGAACTGAGATGCATCCCAAATGAAACCCTATTCCCTATCTAGTCCACTAATTTTGACCAGAGTAGTGCAAAACAGGGTGACATTTGGTCCCAGATGATTCCTAAAGGAGCCCAAAGGCATACACCTGTGGCTCCTCTCGTTTGAACTATAGATCAGGCATGCAACCAGAGAGCTTCTCTCAGAGCTTCTCTCCACAAGTCCAGGTATTCAATGTTTTTGATGATCACAGTAGCTCAACAGGTTCATGGACTGTGGCTGTGAGCAAGCATTTTCCATATGCATCCATACAGGTAAGAGTACTGGCTGTTCCCTTTAATCAAAATAAGGTTCTATATTTAGGTACGGTGTGTGAATTAGGATGGGATGTGAGGAATAGCTATGTAAGATTACTGCTCATCGACTACAGCTGAACACCATAGTGCCCTCCAAGCTCGTCACTAAGCTCAGGGCCCTGGGTCTGAACCCATCCCTGTGCAACTGGGTCCTGGACTTGCTGACGGGCATACCCCAGGTAGTGAAGCTAGGCAACAACACCTCTACTACACTGATCCTCAACACAAGGGCCCCACAAAGAGACTCCCCCTCCTGTACTCCCTGTTCACCCATGCCTATGTTTTATGTTTTATTTAACCTTTATTTAACTAGGCAAGTCAGTTAAGAACAAATTCTTATTTACAATGACGACCTAGGAACAGTGGGTTAACTGCCTTGTTCAGGGGCAGAACGACAGATGTCGCCACGTACGTCTCTAACTCAATCATCAAGTTTGCAGACGACACAACAGTAATAAGCCTGATTACGAACAACAACGAGACAGCCTACAGGGAGGAGGTGAGGGCCCTGGCAGAGTGGTGCCAGGAAAATAACCTCTCCCTCAATGTCAACAAAACGAAGGAGCTGATTGTGGACTTGAGGAGAGAGCAGAGGGAGCACGCCCCCATCCACATCGACGGGGTCAAAGTGGCGAGGGTGAAAACCAAGTTCCTTGGCAGGTGCACATCACTGACAACCTAAAATGGTCGATCTGCTTCTTCAACCTCAGGAGCCAGAATAAATTTGGCTTGGCCTTTAAGACCCTCACAAAATTCAATAGATGCACCATTGGGACCATTTGCACTGTCAGCAAGCACAGGGCTCTCCAGAGGGTGGTGCGGTCAGCCCAACACATCACCGGGGGCACACTGCCTGCCCTCCAGGACATCTACAGCGCCAGGTGTCACAGGAAGGCCAAGAAGATCATCAAGGACCTCAGCCACCTGAGTCACAGCCTGTTCACCCCGTTACCATCTAGAAGGTGAGGTCAGTACAGGTGCATCAAAGCTGGGACCGAGAGACTGAAAAATAACTTGTATCTCCAGGCCACCAGAGTGTTAAATAGTCACCACTAGCCAGCCTCCACCCAGTACTCAACCCTGCATCCTAGAGACTGTACATAGTCATTGAACACTGGTCACTTTAATAATGTTTCCATATTGTTTTACCCACTTCATATTTATATACTTTATCCTAGTCAAGGCTCATCCTATATAACTACTGCTGTACACACCTTTTCTATTCATACACTGTCCATACTGTCTATACGCACTATTATATACATTGCATTCGGAAAAGGTTCAGACCCTTGACTTTTCCCACATTTTTTACGTTACAGCCTTATTCTAAAATTGATTAAATCGTTTTTTCCCTCAACAATCTACACGCAATACTCCATAGTGACAAAGCCTAAACAGGTTTTTAGAAAGTTTTACAAATGTAATAAAAAGTGACAGTACTTTGTTGAAGCAAGTCTTCTTGGGTATGACGTTACAAGCTTGGCACACCTGTATTTGAGGAGTTTCTCCCATTCTTCTCTGCAGATCCTCTCAAGCTCTGGCAGGTTGGATGGGGAGCGTCGCTGCACAGCTATTTTCAGGTTTCTCCAGAAATGTTAGATCAGATTCAAGTCTCTTGCTGGTCCACTCAAGGACATTCAGAGACTTGTCCCAAAGTCACTCCTGCGTTGTCTTGGCTGTGTACTTAGGCTCTTTGTCCTGTAGGAAGGTGAACCTTTGCCCCAGTCTGAGGTCCTGAGTGCTCTGGAGCAGATTTTCATCAAGGATCTCTCTGTATTTTGCTCCATTCAACTTTCCCTCGATCCTGACTAGTCTCCCAGTCCCTGCCGCTGAAAAACATCTCCACAGCATGATGCTGCCACCACCATGCTACACCGTAGGGATGGTGCAAGGTTTCCTCCAGACGTGAAGCTTGGCATTCATGCTAAAGAGTTCAATCTTGGTTTCATCAGACCAGAGAATTTTGTTTCTCCTGGTCTGAGAGCCTTTTGGCAAATTCCAAGCAGGCTGTCATGTGCCTTTTACTGAGGAGTGGTTCTGTCTGGACACTCTACGATAAAGGCCTGATTGATGGAGTGCTGCAGAGATGGTTGTCCTTCTGCAAGTTTCTCCCATCTTAACAGAGGATCTCTGCATCTCTGTCAGTGACCATTGGGTTCTTGGTAACCTCCCTCACCAAGGCCCTTCTCCCCTGATTGCTCAGTTTGGCTGGGTGGCCAGCTCTAGGAAGAGTCTTTTCCATTTAACAATGTTGGGGACCTTCAATGCTGTATTCTTGGGGACCTTCAATGCTGTATTCTTGGGAACCTTCAATTCCTTCGACCTCATGGCTTGGTTTTTGCTAGAACATGAACTGTCAAGTGTGGAACTTAAATAGACAGGTGTGTGCCTTTCCAAATCATATCCAATCAATTGAATTTACCCACAGGTGGACTCCAAACATGTTGTAGAAACATCTCAAGGATGATAAATGGAAACAGGATGCACTTGAGCTCAATTTCAAGTCTCATAGCAAAGGGTTTGAATACATATGTAAATAAAGTATTTTTGTTTTTTATTTTTAATACATTTGCTAAAATTTCAAAAAACCTGTATTAACTTGTCATTATGGGGTATTGTGTGTAGATTGATGAGGGATTTTAGAATAAGGCTGTAATGAAACAAAATGTGGAAAAAGTCAAGGGGTCTGAATACTTTCCGAATGCACGGTACATATATACAGTGCCTTCAGAAGGTATTCATACCCCTTGACTTATTCCACATTTTGTTGTGTCATAGTCTGAATTAAAATAATAATAATAATAATAAATCACCCATGATACACACAATACACCATAATGACAAAGTGATTTTTTTTTTTTTTTTTTACATTTTTGCAAATGTTTGCAAATGTTTGACAACCCTGAGTGAGTACTTTATAGAAATACCTTTGTCAGCAACTACAGATGTGAAAGTCTCTACGAGCTTTCCATGCCTGGATTGTGCAACATTTGCCCATTGTTCTTTGAAAAAGTTTTCAAGCTCTGTCAAATTGGTTGTTGATCATTGCTAGACAACCATTTTCAGGCCTTGCCATAAATGTTCAAGTATATTTAGAATAGAAAGAGGAGTGGGAGGCCCCGGTGCACAACTGAGCAAAAGGACAAGTACATTAGAGTGTCTCGTTTGAGAAACCGACGCCTCACAAGTCCTCAATTGGCAGCTTCATTAAATAGTACCCGCAAAACACCAGTCACAACGTCAACAGTGAAGAGGCGACTCCGGGATGCTTGCCTTCTAGGCAGAATTGCAAAGAAAAAGCCGTATCTCAGACTGGACATTGAAAAGAAAAGATTAAGATGGGCAAAAGAACACTGGATAGAAGAACTCTGCCTACAAGGCCAGCATCCCGGAGTCGCCTCTTCACTGTTGAACCCACAAATGCTGAATCTCCAGATACTCAACTAGTCTAAAGAAGGCCAGTTGTATTGCTTTGTTAATCAGGACAACAGTTTCCAGCTGTGCTAACATGATTCCAAAAGGGTTTTCTAATGATCAATTAGCCTTTTAAAATGATAAACTTGTATAGGCTAACACAACATACAATTGGAACACTGGAGTGATGGTTGCTGATAATGGGCCTCTGTACGCCCATGTAGATATTCCATTAAAAATCAGCCGTTTCCAGCTACAATAGTCATTTACAACATTAACAATGTCTACACTGCATTTCTGATCAATTTTATGTTATTTTAATGGACCAAAAAATTTGATTTTCTTTCAAAAACAAGGACATTTCTAAGTGACCCCAAACTTTTGAACGGTAGTGTATTTTTTACCCCAAAAATATATGGGGGATTGGAAATGATGCAGACAATTACATTGATGGAAGCAACAATCTATCCTCAATATTAAAGCTTATCCACCCCCTAAGAAAAACAAGAAAAAAAACTAATAAAAAACAAGCGGTTCTGTGAAAATGGAATACAATCAGAAGCCACTGCCAAATTTCTGGATTTGGCTGCGGTCAGAGTATCCTGCCTTGGGAAATCACGCTTTTAAGACACTGATGCCCTTTGCAACCACGTACATATGTGAGAGTGGATTCTCGGCCCTCACTAGCATGAAAACGAAGTACAGGCGCAGACTGTGTGTGGAAAATTACTTAAGACTGAGACTCTCTCCAATGCAATCTTTCAAGCAATTTTCAATTTTCACAATTTTTGATGAACAAATAAGATTTTATATGTAATAATAAATAATAAAGAGGAAAATTATTATTATTATTATATTATTTGTGCCCTAGTCCTATAAGAGCTCTTTGTCACTTCCCTCAAGCCGGGTTGTGACAAACTCACACTCATTCTTATGTTTATTAAATGTATCGTATAGTGTGTGTGTGGCAGGCTTACAATGATGGCAAAAAACAACATTTGAGAGTGCGCTGACCCTGGTGCTAGAGGGGGTACGCAGATGGAGGTTGAATGTTGGAAGGGGTAAGGGACAATAAAAGTTTGGGAACCACTGCTCTATGGCAACTGAGTTGGGAAGGCCTGTATCTTTGTGGTGACTGGGTGTATTGATACACCATCCAACGTGTAATTAATATCAGCCACCATGCTCAAACCATGCTACCAATAGGTGCCCTTCTTTGCGAGTCATTGGAAAACCTCCCTGGTCTTTCTGGTTGAATCTGTAAATTAAATGCACTGCTCGACTGAGGGACCTTACAGATAATCGTATGTGTGGGATATAGAGTTGAAATAGTCATTCAAAAATCATGTTAATCACTATAATTTCATACAGAGAGAGTCCATGCAACTTATTATGCGACTTGTTAAGTACATTTCTTCTCCTGAACTGCTTTAGGCTTGCCATAACAAAAGGGCGGAATACTTATTGACTCAAGACATTCAGCTTTTCATTTTTAATTAATTTGTACAATTTTGAAAAACATAATTCCACTTTCACATTATGGGTTATTGTGTGTAGGCCCGTGACCCAAAAACGTAAATGCAATCAATTTTCATTTGAGGCTGTAAAACGACAAAATGTGGAAAAAGTCTAGCGGCGTGAATACTTTCTGAAGGCACTGTATTAATATTCTGGACATTGCTCATTCTAATTTCTTAATTCCTTTCTATTTATTTTTGGGATTTGCGTGTATAGTTTTGTAGTGTTAGATATTACTGCACTGTTGGAGGTAGGAACACAAGCATTTCACTAGACACGCGATAACATCTGCAAAATATAATGTATATTGTAATCTACTGTACTAATCTACATACACTGTGTACATTGTTGATACCGTATGTAACAAAATCAGTGTAAATGTTTGTACAACAACCACACTGATTTGATTCTGTGTTGGTTAAATTGTTCTAGTATAGTTGGTGTGTAAAGGTGAATCTGATTCTGTGTTGGTTAAATTGTTCTAGTATAGTTGGTGTGTAAAGGTGAATCTGATTCTGTGTATGACAGTGAAACTGTGACTGAATCTCCCCACCAGTAACAACCAGTCATGCTGAGACAAACGACTAAGAGTCACTTAGTGCTGATCTAGGACCATTGTTACCTTTTAAATCATAATGACCAGGATTATAGTGATAAAGGGAACATGATCCTAGATCAGCACTTATACTCTGCGATGCTTTGGTGTGGCAGGTAGCCTGGCAGGTAGGAGTATTGGGCCAGTAACCAAAATGTTGCTGGACGAATCCCTGAGCCGACAAGGTAAAATAAATAATAGTTCTGCCCCTGAGCAAGGCAACAACAACTGCTCCCCGGGGCCGGGGATGTCGATTAAGGCAGCCCCCACACCTCTCTGATTAAGATTAAATGCGGGAGACAGATTTCAGTTGAATGCATTCAGTTGCATAAATGACTTGGTATCCCCTTTCCCTTCTCTTTATGAAAACAGCCCCAGTCCTCTAGTTTTGGATAATGACTTCCTCAGCTGAATTCTATCAGGAGAGAAGCAGACTAGAGGAGGTTGAGACTCGTTTGTTTCGATGAGGTGAGAGCAAATCCTACTTGACCTCCGGTTCGCAGCAGACAGACAAATGACCACTATTTGAAATAATTTCAAATACTTTATCTGCTCTTGATTGAGCTTGCCTGGCTTAATGTACTTTGTCCTCAAACTGCAAGTCCCACCCATCTGGCACTGTAGAATGCTCAAAGTATTTAAATGCTCAAGGTATTTAAATGCTCAAAGTATTTAAAAGATTTCAAATAGCATTTGAACCCAGATCTGTTGATTACATCTCAGAGCGGGACCCTTCCCAGCCATAACCACCACTACACTATGGCTTGATGGGATTCAACAGTGGATGTAATGACACTAAGCACTAGCTAGGCAGACTCCATGACCATGCAGAGATACTGGCACTCCCACCCTTTAACAGCCACTTCAAGCAAAGTGAACTGTATCTGTGTATGTGAGGCCAAGCATGCCATGTAAACGCATTCATTCATCCTCTGGTGAGGAATGGGATAGGCTGTTGTTGCTGGCTGCTCAGTGCCTGGCTTGTCAGAATACATATTACCAACACACCACAAGTCAACAGTCTTAACTGAACAATGTTTAAGGTTACAACCGTCAAAATGTGGTCCACCAGCCAGCCAGTCTCTCTCTCTCTCTCTCTCTCTCTGTCCAACACTATATGCGATAGCAATTGAGCCTGGGGACGAGGTTACCATCAAATAAATGTACAAAACACACAACAAGTAAACTGCTGTGTTGACTTGGCTCAACAGCTATGAAACGCATGTCTTTATTTTGGCCTGGCTTGAACTTCTACAAGATAATGTTGTTGGGTATGAAGCAGACAGTGGCATCAATACTGGACATGAGTGTTTCACTAATATCCTATTGCCTTGTAGTAAACCGAATGCATGTGTTCCAAATGGCACCCTATTCACTATGTAGAACACTACTTCTGATCATGGCCCATAGGGCTTTGGCAAGAAGTAGTGCACTGTATTGGAAATAAGGTGGCATTTGAGACACAGACATACGGTGGCCGGGGCAAGCCTAATGGCACAGTGACAGGCTAGGCTCTGTAGCCCGCTGTACTGAGATGAGATGGCAGGCTGAATAATGCAGCCGTTTGTTCTGTAGAAAAAAAAGTAGCTGGCACACACGCAAACACACACACATACACACTAAAGGAACTGGCACTCAGTCCGATGGCAGAGTGCCGGGGCAACCTCTCTCAGGGGAAAAAACATAGGTATAGGTCTGTATTCATAAATAGTCTCCGAGTAGTACGGCTCTAGGATCAGTTTTCCCCTTTAAGATCATAATGAATGATATTATATGGACAGGGAGACCTGGTACTCCTACTCTGAGATGCTTTATGAATACGGGCCCTGGATTGGAATAGGCACTGTTTTCATATCATATAACCAAACTGGCCAGGAGTGGGAGAGGAAAAAACACATTTTGATGGTGGTGGTCCACAACAGATCATACATACAAAGTTACCAGCTGATAAAAAAAAACTAAGATTTAAAGGGGGCCTGAATTTACTCTATTTTAATTCTCCTCATGAAGTGGGTGTCTCGTGTGTGTATGTGTGTGTGTGTGTGTATGTGTTCGAACGTGGGAAGCGTTTGCAAAAATTGCCAAAGACTCAAGCCACCAAAGCAATAGACTTTTCACTCTGCTGTCATCCGTCAAACAGTACCGGAGCATCGGCTCTCGGACCAACAGGCTCAGAGACAACATCTACCCCCAAGTCAAAAGACTGCTAAATAAAGATTGCATTGGCCCTATCTTGCACTGGCTCTATGGACACTCACAAGACTATATTTACACACTATATACACACACATTTACATACACTACATTTTCACACACACACTAATAGCACACACACGCATACCAACAACACAAACACAGATACACGCACGCACACACACATACACACACACTTTTACAGTCATCACATGCTGCTGCTACTCTGTTCTTTATTTTCCCCCACGGTGAGGAGGGGACTGTGGATCGGTCTCCGTCTGTTTGTTAGTCACACGCAATATCTCAGACAGCACTGGCCTGATTTTGATGGAACTTGGGTGAAGGATGCGTCTTGCCATAGAGATCTGGCATTTACAAATTTACACTGATTGTCCTAAGGCAGTAGTTATAGTAATCAAATTGAATTTGTGAGTCACACCAGAGAGGAAGAGGTGAAGTGAGAGGGATAACTGGGCACAAAATATGTCTTCCCGAGCAGGATTATATTTTTTTACCAAGCAAGGAGTATTAGTATGGAGGCCAATGAGAGAGTCTTGAATTTGGTTAACACACATTTGCATGGCTTATTTGCTAAGTGTGTCTTATTTGATCGAACTGTACTGATAAGTAAGACACGTGACATCCCGTGACAACACTTTTTATCAAAGTGCCTGTTGTTCACACCCGTATCTGCACTCTCATTGGCTAGAATTTTCCCACCTGATCTTGCCTCCTCCCGACTGCCTTCTAGTCTGCGTGCCAGTTTCATTAGGTAACATTCCAATCCTTGCCATGGCCAAATAATGGCACATGACATGGAGTACAGGGAGTGGATCAGTTTAAGAGACTGGGCTAACTGCCTTTCATTTTGTTTTTCATCGTTAGAGCGACCACTTGAGTATCTGGTCAATATAATGGATAATCTGTGGTCACACATGATAACTGAAATGTGTTAGTCACAAGCAATATCTCAAATCGCCCAAGGCCTTGCTTTACTTGTATTATTATCTATCCTGATTCCTAGTCACTTTACCCTGCCTTCTACCTCAAGTACCTCATACACCTGTGCATTGATGTGGTTCTGCTACTTGTCAATTCTTGTGTATTTTATTTATTGTATTATTATTTTTCATTTTATTATTTGTTTTTATTGTTATTTGTTCGTTGGTGTTGGGAAGGGCTCTTAAGCAATCATTTCACGGTTAAGTCTACACTCGGCACATGTGACAAATTGTAACGATGTTCGTCTGAGAAAGAAGGAGTAGACCAAAGCGCAGCGTGGTACGTGTTCATTATGTTTTAATATAGCCTGTTCACTGAAACAAAAAACAAGTGGAACAAAACGCAACAGTTCTGTCAGGTACTCACACAAAACAGAAAACAACTACCCACAAAACACAGGTGGGAAAAGGCTACCTAAGTATGGTTCTCAATCAGAGACAACGATAGACAGCTGCCTCTGATTGAGAACCCCACCCGGCCACATAGAAACACATAGAAAAAATAGACAACATAGAACAAAAACATAGAATGCCCACCCCAACTCACGCCCTGACCAACCAAAATAGAGACATAAAAAGGATCTCTAAGGTCAGGGTGTGACACAAATACAAATTTGATATGATTGATTTGTACTTTCAAACTGCCAAAACAGTACACTGTTGCAGTCACTCACCCTTCTAGATAACTTGTAACAGACTTAACCTGTCTTGTGCCTGAAAGTAGCCTAGATTAGCTAGGAAGCTACCCAACTTCTTTTGCCAATTAGCTTCAGCCGGTCGTTGTGAAACCAAAGCTATGTTAGCAGACGTAAAATAAATGCCTGAGCAGGGACAGCTGAAACCGGAAGCATCCACCGATGGTGTCAATAAAATACACACTGTTAGTGGGACAATATCATGTTTCATGTTGAACATCTTTGAGTTGTCTCATTAAATTCTTTCAATATTTGCACAAGAATTTCTACAATTTATTGTTCATTTGATGTTTTTAAGTCATTGAAATGTGGAGCTTTGACATAAAAAAAATATTGTCCCATGTACCTTGCTCCCGAGTGGCACAGCGGTCTAAGGCACTGCATCTCAGTGCTAGAGGCGTCACTACAAACCCTGGTTTGATTCCAGACTGTATCACAACCGGTCGTGATTGGGAGTCCCATAGGGCGGCGCACAATTGGCCCAGTGTTGTCCGGGTTAGAGTTTGGCCGGGGAAGGCGGTCATTGTAAATAAGAATTTGTTCTGGCTTGACTGGTTAAATAAATAAAAATGGTGTAATTTACTGATGGTCCCTAACTAGCCCCATACGGATATCGAATGTCAAATTCACCATGGGCATTACAATCTGGTTGCTTGCAGCTGCGCTCCGAATTGATGATTAATTGGGTGCTGCCAGCTGTGGGCATGTGGGCAGAGTTAAAATTAACCCACCCTTCATTCCGTGACATACCATTGTTTCCCCTAATTATCTTGCAAATCTCAGTTTTGGACGAGACTGACTTTATGACCAACAATATCCTATTTATACTTTGTAGTCGATTACAGCATTAGAATAAATGTTTCTGACTAATATTGATGCCACACCAGAGCATTTGTTTATTGCCTTCAGTTGCTCTTTAATTGAGCTCAAGGAACCAGTCCTTACAGCTACAGCAGTACCTGTGACTCACACAACCCCCTGCTTGTGCCCATGGAAACTGGAGATTGAGAAAAGTGCTGCGCAAGGTGATTTTTCCCTCCTTTCCTTTGTTGCCAAAAGCACTTGACTGTAGCAAGTTGAAGGCTATTTCAGTAGGTATTTAGCTTAGCCCAGAGGAACTGGGGGCCAGATGAGTTCAGGCTGTGTAGTTATTTAGCTCAACCCAGAGGAACTGGGGGCCAGATGAGTTCAAGCTGCGCCAGATCCCTGTGCCAAGCAGCCATGGAGTCAGGCCATTTGCATTTGCCGTGATTAGATAGCCGTCATGTGTCACACAAAGAGGAGATAACTACTTTCTCTCTCTCTCTACACGTCTGTCAGTCTTGTCAGTCTGTCGTTTTCTCTCTCTCACAATCTCTCTCTCACACAATTGCGTTCTCTCTCTCTCACTCACTTTCTCTCTCTCCTCAATTGATTGACCAAGGTAAAGGACTGTAAGAAAATAGCGCTTTTTAAGGCTGAACAATTGAGGTGTCTTTTGAGTCGAGACCCACCATAAGCATTGAGCAGGGAAAAACATACACAGATCAAGGAATATGTAAAAAATATAATATTGGCAGAAGAGAGAAAATATTTCAGTGTTAATGCCAAATCTCCGGCAGTTCTAAACATCTTGCCATGGAGCTGAAAGAAAATGTTGCCGTTTTAAAGCCGAATTTCCTGCAATTCTATACATTTTGCCATGGAGCTAAGAGAACAATTTGCAGTTTTTAAGCTAAGTCCCTACAATTCTACTCATTTTGACATGGCTAATGCTTTGTTGTTATGCTCAGATATTATAACAAAATCAATGGGAGTCTGAGTGTCTAGTGTTGATTTTGTTGATTGCACAAGGCGCATCTAATGATCATGCTGTTTAATCAGCTTTTTGATATGCCACACCTATCAGATGATGGATTATCTTGGCAAAGGAGAAGTTCTCAGTAACAGGGATGTAAACAAAGTTTGAGAGAAATAAACTTTTTGTGCGTATGGAACATTTCTGGGATCGTTTATTTCCTCTCATGAAACATGGAACAAACACTTTACATGTTGCGTTTATATTTTAGGTCAGTGCATTTGGAAACTATTCAGACCCCTCAACTTTTTCAACATTTTGTTACGTTACAACCTTATTATGAAATTGATTCAATTGTCTTTTTACCTCATAAATCTCACACACAATACCCCATAATGACAAAGCTTACAACCTGAAGTCGTCTTGTGTATGATGCTAAAAGCTTGGCACACATGTACTTGGGGAGTTTCTCCCGTTCTTCTCTGAAGATCCTCTCAAGTTCTGTCAGGTTGGATGGGGAGTGTCTCTAGAGATGTTCAATCGGGTTCAAGTCCGGGCTCTGGCTGGGCCACTCAAGAACATTCAGAGACTGGTGCCGAAGCCACTCCTGCGTTGTCTTGGCTGTGTGCTTAGGGCCGTTGTCCTTTTGGAAGGTGAACCTTCGCCCCAGTCTGAGGTCCAGAAAACCTGCAGAAAACCTGAAAACCTGCACTGGAGCAGGTTTTCATCAAGGATCTCTCTGTATTTTGCTCCGTTCATCTTTGCCTCGATCCTGACCAGTCTCCCTGTCCCTGCCGCTGAAAAACATCCCCACAGGATGATGCTGCCACCAACATGCTTCACCGTAGGGATGGTGCCAGGTTTCCTCCAGATGTGATGCTTGGCATTCAGGCCAAAGAGTTCAATCTTGGTTTCATCAGACCAGAGAATCTTGTTTCTCATGGTCTGAGAATCTTTGGGTGCCTTTTGGCAAACTCCAAGCAGGCTGTCATGTGCCTTTTACTGAGGAGTGGTTCCGTCTGGCCACTCTACCAAAGCGGCCTGATTGGTGGAGTGATGCAGAGATGGTTGTCCTTCTGGAAGGTTCTCCCATCTCCACAGAGGAACTCTGGAGCTCTGTCAGAGTGACCATCGGGTTCTTGGTCACCTCCCTGACCAAGGCCCTTCTACCGGTACTGATCAGTTTGGCTGGGCGGCCAGCACTAGGAAGAGTCTTTGTGGTTCCAAACTTCTTCCATTTAAGAATGATGGAGGCCACTGTGTTCTTGGGGACCTTCAAGTCTGCAGACATTTTTTTTCTTCCTTCCCCAGATATGTGCCTCAACACAATCCTTTCTCAGAGATCTAAGGACAATTCCTTCAAACTCATAGCATGCTTTTTGCTCTGACATGTACTGTCAACTGTGGGACCTTATATACAGTTGAAGTCGGAAGTTTACATACACCTTAGCCAAATACATTAACTAATTTTCACAATTCCTGACATTTAATCCAAGTAAAAATGCCCTGTCTTAGGTCAGTTAGGATCACCACTTTATTTTAAGAATGTGAAATGTCAAAATAATAGTAGAGAGAATGATTTATTTCAGCTTTTATTTCTTTCATCACATTCCCAGTGGGTCAGAAGTTTACATACACTCAATTCGTATTTGGTAGCATTGCTTTTAAATTGTTTAACTTGGGTCAAACGTTTTGGGTAGCCTTCCATAAGCTTTCCACAATAAGTTGGGTGAATTTTGGCCCATTCCTCCTGAAGGAGCTGGTGTAACTGAGTCAGGTTTGTAGGCTTCCTTGCTCACACATGCTTTTTCAGTTCTGCCCACACATTTTCTATAGGATTGATGTCAGGGCTTTGTGATGGCCACTCCAATACCTTGACTTTGTTGTCCTTAAGCCATTTTGCCACAACGTTGGAAGTATGCTTGGGGTCATTGTCCATTTGGAAGATCCCTTTGCAACCAAGCTTTATCTTCCTGACTGATGTCTTGAGATGTTGCTTCAATATATCCACATAATTTTTCTTTCTCATGATGCCATCTATTTTGTGAAGTGCACCAATCCCTCCTGCAGCAAAGCACCCCCAGAACATGATGCTGCCACCCCGTGCTCAATTTCGAGTCTTATAGCAAGGGGTCTGAATATGTATGTAAATAAGGTATGTGTTTTTTATTCATAATACATTTGCTAAAATTTCAAAAAATCAGTTTTTGCTTTGTCATTATGGAGTATTGTGTGTAGATTGATGAGGAAAAAATGAATTTAATAAATTTTTGAAAAACTGTAACTTAGCGTAACAAAATGTGGAAAAAGTCAAGGGGTCTGACCACTTCCCCGAATGCACTGTATATTGTCATGACTGTCCTGTGAAGATCCAAATATGCCTGATCAGCTTGGCAACGGATGACTTCAACTAGACCCTCTTGAAGCCTCAGGAAGCATCTCACTGTGTACGCCGGATGGCCACCGACAACAAGGTGGGCCTGGAAATGGAAGCCATAGGACTGTGAGACATGGGCTTAATACGGGACACATAAAAGGTTGGGTGTATACGAAGGGTACGGGGACACAGAAGACGAACAGCAGAGGGGCTAATGACCTTGGAGATGGGGAAAGGACCGATGAACCGGGGGGACAGTTTGCGAGACTCCACCCAGAGGGGCAGATCCCGGGTGGACAGCCATACCTTCTGCCTGAGATGATAACGGGAAGCCAGGGTCTGATGGCAATCCGCTTGTCGTCAATACCTGGAGGTGGTCTTGAGGAGGGCCGACCGGTATCTCCTCCAGGTACGACGACAGCGGTGGACAAACGTCTGGGCAGAAGGTATGCTGACCTCCTCTTCCTGCTCAGGGAAGAGTGCTGTTACCCCAGGGAACACTCGAAGGGAGATAGGCCCGTGGCAGAGCAGGGAAAGGTGTTGCGGGCATATTCAACCCACACAAGCTGCTGGCTCCAGGTAGTGGGGTTGGCGGAGACCAGGCAACGCAAGGTGATCTCGAGGTCCTGGTTGGCTCGCTCCGACTGGCCTTTGGACTAGGGGTGGAACCCGAAGGATAGGCTTGCCGACGAACCAATGAGGGTGCAGAACGCCTTCCAGAACTGGGACGAGAACTGAGGACCCCGGTCGGAAACCATGTCCACGGGCAGTCCATGGATCCGGAAGATGTGCTGCACCATGAGTTGGGCCGTCTCCTTGGCAGAAGGTAGTTTGGGGAGAGGAATGAATTGGGCGGCTTTAGAGAACCGATCCACCACGGTCAGGATGGCGGTGTTGTCATCAGATGGGGGAAGACCCGTGACAAAGTCCAGGGAGATGTGGGACCAAGGACGGTGGGGAACAGGCAGAGGTTGGAGGAGACCAGCCGGACCTTGCCGAGGAGTCTTGTTCTGTGCACAAACTGAGCAAGCGTCAACGAATGCAGACAGTGTCAGGCCCTCACTCCGACGTCCGAAGCATCGGCCTCCACCACGAACTGACAAGATAGGTCCGGATGAACCAGGATGGGAGCTGTGGTGAAGCAATGTTTGAGATCCCGGAATGCCCGGTCAGCAGCTGGGGACCACGTGAACGGAACCTTGGGCGAGTTGAGTGCTGACAGGGGGGAAGCCAGGGTGCTGTAACCCCGGATAAAGCGGTGATAAAAATTGGTCAACACCAGGAATGTCGTAGAGTCCCCAGTAGTTAATGCACTGGCGCAGGGTCTTGTCCTTTTTCTACACGAAGAAGAAGCCTGCGCCGGCAGGAGAGGAAGAGAAATGGATAAATCCAGCAGCTAGGGAGTCCCCAATGTAGGTATCCATAGCCTTGGTCTCCGGGCCCAACAGAGAACACAGACGTCCCCAGGGCGGCGTGGTGCTAGGGAGAAGGTCAATCCCGCAATCATAGGTTCGGTGCGGCAGAAGCGATGTGGCCCGGGCCTTACTGAACATCTCCTGGAGGTCCTGGTACTCCACGGGAATGGCCGAGAGGTCCGGGGAACCTTCCGAGCCCCCAGAAAGACGTCCTGGGGCAAGTTGTGCTAACTTCAGGCAATGGGCGTGGCAGAACGGGCTCCAGCCCATGATGGCACCAGTAGACCAGTTAATGAGGGGATTGTGTCATTGGAGCCAGGAGAATCCCAATACCACAGGAATCAGAGGGTACTTAATGAGTAGGAACTGGATAGCCTCGCTGTGGTTCCCTGACACCCGTAGGTGGATGGGAGTGGTGTTGTGGGTGACTCGGCGTATAGAGTGCCCGTCCAGTGCTCTAACGTCCATGGGAATGGAGAGGGGCTGAGTGGGGATGTTCAGCTCGAACGCCATGGTAGCGTTCAAAAAACTGTTGTCGGCCCCAGAGTCAATGAGAACTCGGAGAGATTTGGACTTGTCTCCCCAGAGCAGAATGGCATTAAAAGGGGTGCGAGCAGGGGAAGCAGGAACATTCTCCATATGGCCCACCAGAGTCCTTGCTCCTACCGGTGAGCCTGGCTTCTATAAAGGACACGAGGACACGAAATTACCAAGTCCCGCAATACAGACAACTCTTCGTGTCGATCCTGTTTTGCCGTTCCACTGGCGACAGCCCAGCTCTGCCTAGTGGCATAGGCTCAGGAAGTGGTGACTCGGCCGTCTTCGGCAGCCCTCGGGGCAGGTCGGGAAGCCTCGGGTCCTCTAGGTAACGAGACCATCGGGAGCTTCTGGGTTGACTCGGAGGCAAGGTGGGACCCCTGGGCGTGCAGCTGAAATCCAATTTCCTCTCCCTCTGTCATTTCCGTAATAGCCCATCGATACGGATGGTCAAAGCGATGAGGGAATCGAGCTCCTTGGTAACTCCTGGGCTTTAAGCTCGTCCTTGACCTCCTCCGAGGTGTCGTGCAGGAAAATATCGAACAGTGCCTCTTGATTCCAAGCACTCTCAGCTGCCAACGTGCAGAAATCCATCGCATAATCAGCTACACTGAGGGAGTCAGTGTAGCTGAGTATCTCATTTACATAAGTATTCACACCCCTTTGCTATGACACTCTAAATATTTCTGTAAAAAAATATATTTAATAAATGTTTAATTCAGGCTGTAAAATAACAAATGTGGAAAAAGTCCATGGGTATGAATACTTTCTGAAGGCAATGTATATATATATATTTTGCAATGTACTAAACATTTTAACCGACGACACACAGTTTGGGAACCACTGGTCTAGACAGTAAATTATCTACTCCGTTTAATCATGCGTTGCTTAATAATAAGATATTCCAATTTTACACCTAACCTCTCAGTCCTTAGGGTTGTTTGTCTATGGGGATCATATAATACACGCATGATGGCTACAGATGTAGGATTTTAATTTGAGACAGTTTGCTACAGCAGGAAAATGATCCTGCAGCAACATGAAATGTGAATTATGACATTGATTTTAATCAATGGACATTTTTGTAGGGGTTGATACATTTTTTCTACGGAAAAACAAAGTCTGAAATTACAAACTTCAAAACCCTTTTTACACTATACACTACAAGTGTTAAATGTCCTGCATTGCAGGAAAGTTTGTATGCAACAGGGTGATAAAATTAAAATCTGTAAGTTTGTGCTACAATACCTACTGACAGTTGCTGTTTTGTCAGAAAGTCTTCACCTGATACACTCCATAGTGAGTAAACACCACTTTTCTGCTTTTCAGAGTAAATATTGTCTTGACCAAGCCAGGTTTAAAACCATTACATTAGGATCACCTTACAGAAAATAGCCTATGGCAGTTGGGGCGGACAGCTTGGATGCGTCCCAAATCACACACTATTGCCTATACAGTGTATTTCTTTTGACTAGTACCCATAGGGCTCTGGTCGAAAGTAGTTCACTTTGTAAGTAATATAGTGCCATTTGGAACGCAGGTACTTGACTTTGGAGACTGGAGCAAAGGAGCAAAGTCACCAGTCCCACTGGTCATCAGTCTGTCAATCAAGAAACCCTATTAGACTGTTGAAGTATTCAGGGTTCAACAGACTTGAAAAAGGCAACCTCAGCACTAACCTTGCTATGGAGTACCTCAATCTTTCACGGTTTTTCCAATACTCTTACACAATCTCGGCACTCAGAACTAGTGAAAGCCACTTGTTAAGACTGTGACAAGAGACTACTAACAAGACAAAAGCATTACATTTCTTACTTACATCAGAAAAATTTTCTCTGAAAGTAAAGGGAATGAGAATGAGTTCTATAGTGCATCCTAAACTGTACTGTTGGATGATAACTTTTTTACAGTATTTGTGTGCTTTCCAAACGGCACCCTATTCCATATATACCCTATGGCCAATGGTCAAAATGTGTGCACTATAAAGGGAACAGAGTGCCACTTGGGACCCATCCCATATACTGTACAGTCGTGGCCAAAAGTTTTGAGAATAGCACAAATGATAATTTTCACAAAGTTTGCTGCTTCAGTGTCTTTATATTTTTTGTCAGATGTTACTATGGAATAGTCAAGTATAATTACAAGCATTTCATAAGTGTCAAAGGCTTTTACTGACAATTACATGAAGTTGATGCAAAGAGTCAATATTTGCAGTGTTGACCCTTCTTTTTCAAGACCTCTGCAATCTGCCCTGGCATGCTGTCAATTAACTTCTGGGCCACATCCTGAGTGATGGCAGCCCATTCTTGCATAATCAATGCTCGAGTTTGTCAGAATTTGTGGGTTTTTGTTTGTCCACCCGCCTCTTGAGGATTGACCACAAGTTCTCAATGGGATTATGGAGTTTCCTGGCCATGGACCCAAAATATCGATATTTTGTTTCCCGAGCCACTTAGTTATCACTTTTGCCTTATGGCAAGGTGCTCCATCATGCTGGAAAAGGCATTGTTCGTCACCAAACTGTTCCTGGATGGTACCATTCTTTATTCATGGCTGTGTTCTTAGCCAAAATTGTGAGTGAGCCCACTCCCTTGGCTGAGAAGCAACCCCACACATGAATGGTCTCAGGATGCTTTACTGTTGGCATGACACAGGACTGATGGTAGCGCTCACCTTGTCTTCTCCGGACAAGCTTATTTCCGGATGCCCCAAACAATCGGAAAGGGGATTCATCAGAGAAAATGACTTTACCCCAGTCCTCAGCAGTCCAATCCCTGTACCTTTTGCAGAATATCAGTCTGTCCCTGATGTTTTTCCTGGAGAGAAGTGGCTTCTTTGCTGCCCTTCTTGACACCAGGCCATCCTCCAAAAGTCTTCGCCTTACTGTGCGTGCAGATGCACTCACACCTGCCTGCTGCCATTCCTGAGCAAGCTCTGTACTGGTGGTGTCCGGATCCCGCAGCTGAATATACTTTAGGAGACGGTCCTGGCGCTTGCTGGACTTTCTTGGGTGCCCTGAAGCCTTCTTCACAACAATTGAACCGCTCTCCTTGAAGTTCTTGATGATCTGATAAATGGTTGATTTAGGTGCAAACTTACTGGCAGCAATATCCTTGCCTGTGAAGCCCTTTTTGTGCAAAGCAATGATGACGGCATGTGTTTCCGTGCAGGTAACCATGGTTGACAGAGGAAAAACAATGATTCCAAGCACCACCCTCCTTTTGAAGCTTCCAGTCTGTTATTCGAACTCAATCAGCATGACAGAGTGATCTCCAGCCTTGTCCTCATCAACGCTCACACCTGTGTTAACGAGAGAATCACTGACATGACGTCAGCTGGTCTTTTTGTGGCAGGACTGAAATGCAGTGGAAATGTTTTTTGGGGATTCAGTTCATTTGGATGGCAAAGAAGGACTTTGCAATTAATTGCAATTCATCTGATCACTCTTCATAACATTCTGGAGTATATGCAAATTGCCATCATACAAACTGAGGCAGCAGACTTTGTGAAAATGTATATTTGTGTCATTCTCAAAACTTTTGGCCACGACTGTACTATGATGATGACTGGGGGATAAAAATAGAGAGTGGAGAGTGAAAATGTGAGCTTCTACTCAGCCATTAAACCTTAAAATGTGATAATGATGAAAGGACAAAGCAGCCCAATAAATTAACCCTCCTGCTGTAACCCTCCACAGCTTAATGGATGTTCATTACCGGCCTATCAGCTTTGTTCACTCAATCTCTTTCTGCTCTGGTGCACTGCAACCTACTAATACATGCATCATTCACTGATTTCAATGGGAACGTTGGAAATGTCTCACTAATGCATGATTCCATTTCATTTATGGTAAAGGAATCCATTTTCTCCTGCACCTGAACACATAATTACAATCTTTACAATGAAATATACAGTTACAGGCCAGTTTATTAGGTACACCCATCTAGTATCAGGTCAGACCCCCTTTGCCTCCAGAACAGCCTGAATTCTCACGGGCATGGATTCTACAAGGTGTTGGAAACGTTCGTTGCTCATTCGGTATCAAAATACCTAATGTGTGCCAGGAAAAAATTCCCCACACCAGTACAGTACACCACTGGCACCAGCCTGTACCAGGCAGGATGGGCCCATGGACTTATGCTGTTATGCCAAATCCTGACTATGTCATCAGAATTATACAACAGGAACTGGGATTGTCAGAGCAGGCAATGTTTTCCCACTCCTCAATTGTCCAGTGTAGGTGAATGCATGCCCATTGGAGCTGCTTCTTCTTGTTTTTGGCTGATAAGAGTGTATCCCGGTATAGTCATCTGCTGCAATTGCCCATCTGTGACAAGCATCGACGAGTTGTGTGTTCCAAGATTTCGTCCTGCACACCACTGTTGTACTGAACCATTATTTGTCAGCTTGCACGATTCTTGCCATTCTCCTTCGACCTCTCTCTTCAACGAGCTGTTGTCGCCCGCAGGACTGCCGCTGACTGGATATTTTTTGATTGTCGCACCAAGTACTGAAGCAGAAATCTGTCATTACTTTTGTTTCAGCATTATGTTATGTCAAAGTGAGTGAGGATCAGGTAACCGTCTGTGATGCTCTCTCATTGATACCGGCCCGAGTTAATGAATATAGGTGACTCGTTTCAGGAAACTAGTCGTATGTCATGGTCACTACTTCAAAATACAATGCTGAATGGGTGTAGACAAATAAGAGCTCTCCAGTAGGTACCAAAACATTCAAAGGCCATTTTCTCAACAGTGAGGTTTATCAACTTTATCAACTTTCAAAGCAGAATTACTTTCCCATTGCTCCTCAAATGCAGCATTAGATATAAATTTTTTTTGCTCTATGTCTCTGCTTTTCTCCAATGTAAAAAACACAATTTCAAATGTTGCTATACAAGACAGAATCAAGGCGGTCGGTCATAAGAACAAGGTAGCTGAATCTCCAACCCCTTAGGGTTTCTCACTTTACAAGCATTTTGCTGCACCTGCAATAACTTCTGCAAATCTATGTACATGACCAATAAACTTTGATTTTAATTGATTTGGGTGTGGTAACTGTAGACATATGAAAGTCTATAGGAAACCAAACGTGTTCAAGTAAAGTATGCTCCTCTTGTGGTTGTTAGCCCTGAAAGCTCTCTAAACGTTATACCATAATAATGCACACCCGCCTCCCAGCACACACAGCCCAACTTCCCCCATCTGTGGAGTGTGACCTAGGGCCATGCCAAGGTAAAGTGGGGGTAATTCTGCAAATAAATACCTCTACGAGTTTCTCCCACTGAGGATTCCGCTCCCTCTCTGTCCCCCCCACCCCAGGCATTGTTCTGCGTGTTATATTTGGCAGCCCATGAGCCATACAGCTTACTCAGGGTTTCCTCCATCCATCCTAACCACCGTGCTGTTGGTCTCATCACGCATATTCATGTTAAGCTCATTAACTATTCAAAAGATAACTACATACATCTCCAGTTGCTCGAGGTGTGTGTGTGTGTGTGTGTGTGTGTGTGTGTGTGTGTGTGTGTGTGTGTGTGTGTGTGTGTGTCTGCCCCATCCCTCATCTTTGAACAGTGAACACACTTCCTTAACAGGATTTTTGCTCACCGTTCTTGTGATCATTTTGACCCCACGGGGTGAGATCTTGCGTGGAGCCCCAGATCGCGGGAGATTATCAGTGGTCTTGTATGTCTTCCATTTCCTAATAATTGCTCCCACAGTTGATTTCTTCAAACCAAGCTGCTTACCTATTGCAGATTCAGTCTTCCCAGCCTGTTGCAGGTCTACAATTTTGTTTCTGGTGTCCTTTGACAGCTCTTTGGTCTTGGCCATAGTGGAGTTTGGAGTGTGACTGTTTGAGGTTGTGGACAGGTGTCTTTTATACTGATAACAAGTTCAAACAGGTGCCATTAATACAGGTAACGAGTGGAGGACAGAGGAGCCTCTTAAAGAAGAAGTTACAGGTCTGTGAGAGCCAGAAATCTTGCTTGTTTGTAGGTGACCAAATACTTATTTCCCACCATAATTTGCAAATAAATTCATTAAAAATCCTACAATGTGATTTTCTGGATTTATTTTTCTAATTTTGTCTGTCATAGTTGAAGTGTACCTATGATGAAAATTACAGGCCTCTCTCATCTTTTTAAGTGGGGGAACTTGCACAATTGGTGGCTGACTAAATACTTTTTTGCCCCACTGTATACATGTAGAGTAGCATAGCGTAAAACTAACTATAGAACAAGACATATTGGATGGACACCATACCTGAACGTATTGGTGCCAGAGTTCCTTGACCCGCTCACTGTTCCTTTCAAATGGAACTGTGTACAACTGTTTCATTCAAACTCTGTTTGGTCAGAGTCCGAACTTCAGGCGGAGCTGGCCTGTAGAGGTGACCTTCAGGATTTAAATCAATAGATTCTTATGTCCATCTCCATCCACCGCCGACCGCCGAATAACTCTGCCACCCAGGAACCTGAAACCTTCTCTTTCCACGATTCCGTCATCCGGTTCAAGTCTTCCAGAGCCCATGCAGTTGGGCAATGCTCCTCTCCCGTGTATCGAACGTCAAAAGCGGATCCAAGAAGGGCTCCGACTTTACTGTGGAGGGAAGCTCATCTACTCAGCCATTGCCCTGTTCGCCCCCCACGGTGAGATGAGAAGGGTCCCCCCACTCCCATGCAGGTAGGCGTGTCCTTATTTCTAAATATCGTCCAGAAGCAATTCTCCGTCCCAGTATTGATAACCGTGAAGGGGGTTACTAAGTACGTAGAGGGCTTGATAGATTCGGGAGCAGGTAATTTTGTCGATCACCAGCTAGTACAAGAGCTTGACATCGATTTAACACCTGTCACCCCTCCCTTAAGGATTAACACCCTGGACGGGCAGCCATTGTGCACAGGTTTCATTACGCACCTGACACAGAGCATCACCCTCCGGATTGGAGTCTTCCACACCGAAACCATTTCACTCATGGAAATGTCATACCCCAAACAGCCACACATACTTGAACACCCCTGGCTTTGTTGTCACGACCCTGCCATCTCGTGGCGACAAGGTGAACTACTGTCCTGGTCTTCTTCCTGCTTCACCAGTTGTCTCAGCCTACCCTGCACAACCACCACCATTGAGGACTCTGCCTCTGCAGTGCCACCCACCATACCATCTGAATACGTCCAGTACAGCAATGTCTTCAGCAAAATCAAGGCCTCCACTCTGCCACCACATCGCCCAGGGGACTGTGCTATTGACTTACTCCCTGGAGTGTCCCCACCAAAGGGCCGTGTTTACCCCCTATCCCAGAAAATGAGGCAATGGAGAACTACATTGATGAAACACTCAAACGGTTTCATTCGGCCTTCTTCATGTGAAGACTGAAAAGAGCACCTTCCATGTAACCTCAAACTCGGTTTTGTACTGACACCTGGAGCGGTCAGCATGGATTAGAACAGTCACCGCCTTCAGTAACCGGCCCAAACCCACCACCATTAAGGAACTCCATACTCTCTCAGCGGGTGGAAACACCTCCAAAATCACATCCCTGTGCCTTTGTTGCCTCAGTTGTCCCTCGCTGAGAGAAATTATGATGTAGGGAACAGAACTCCTCGCCATCAAGCTGGCCCTCGAGGAGTGGTGTCACCGGTTGGAGGGCACACAACATCCCTTTCTCATCCTAACAGATCATCATAATCTGGAATGTATCAGAGGGTCTAAGATATTAAACTCCAGACAAGCCCACTGGTCTATCTTCTTCACACGATTCCATTTTCATGTTACTTACATCCCTAGAAGGAAAAACATAAAAGCTGATGCTCTCTCCCGCCAGTTTGACCTTCCGACCACTAAATCAGACCCTACGCCCATTCTTCCTTCCTCTTGCATTATGGGACCGGTACAGTGGGAGGTTCACTCTGCCATACAAGAAGCCCTAACCTCAGACCCGGCTCCTCCTGAGACACCAGCTGGGAAGAGTTACGTACCAGCAGCTGTTAGATTCCAACTGATGCAATTGTGTCACACGTCCTTGGGGTCAGGACATCCGGGCATTACACGAACCACCGAACTTCTAGCCCATAAATTCTGGTGGTACTCACTGGCATCCGACGTAAGAGATTACATACTCTCCTGTCCAGTCTGTGCCCAAACCAAAAGCCCTCGTCATCTCCCTTCCAGGAAGCTTTAACCTTTGCCAATCCCTCACAGACCCTGGTCCCTCATAGCTGTAGACTTCATCACAGACCTTCCTGACTCCTCTGGTAACACCACAATCCTTGTAATAGTGGACCGTTTTTCAAAAATGTGTCTGGCTCCTCATTTACCTAACACCATGGAATTGGTTGAGTGTATGTTCCAGCAGGTGTTCCGTCTTTATGGGATTCCGGAGGACATCGTCTCTGACCGTGGGCCCAAGTTTGTCTCCCGGGTGTGGCGAGCCTTCTGTGACCGACTGGGGGTCGCCGTCAGCCTCCCCTCCGGGTTCCATCCCTAGACCAATGGGCAGACGGAATGCCTGAACCAAGAAATGGGGAAGTACCTCCGCAAACAATGTTCTGCCTCTCCACACGACTGGAGTCGGTATATGGCCTGGCCGAATACGCTCAGAACTCACTCAGGCATTCATCCCTCCTCCTTACTCCGTTTCCGTGTGTACTTGGTCGAGCCTGGTATTTTCCCAGCTGTCGATGACTGGTTTCGGCGTAGTGAGCGGGTATGGGAGACCGCTCACTGGCATCTGCAGGAAGCCTCTAATACCCAGAAACGCTTTGCCGGCGGACACTGCCGACCTACGGACAGTGTGTGTGGCTCTCTCCCAGAGAGATCCGCCTCCCCTGCAAAAGTTCTGTCCTCGCTTCATTGATCCCTTCAAGATAACCCATCGCATCAATCCTGTCACGTACCACCTCCAGTTACCCTGTCAGTATAAAATCTCCTCGTCCTTCCATGTGTCTCTGTTAAAACCGGTCACCTACAGTCCTCTTCAGCCTCCAGTCTCTACCCACAGTGCACCCCCACCGTTGGACGTCGGAGGGGAACCTGGCTATGCCATTCAGGCCGTCCTTGATTCCAAATGCTTCAGGTCGCATCCACTATCTAGTTGACTGGGAAGGTTAGGGGCCTGAAGACCGGTCCTGGGTCCCCGACCAGGACCTCCTTGACCCGTAGATGATTCAGGCATTCCACCGTAACCATCCGGATTGTCCCGCTGCCCGACCTCGGGGTCAACCCCCGAACAGACCCACTGGACATCAGCCTTTGGGTCGTCAAGAGCCTCTGTAGGGGGGGGGGGGTGTACTTTGAGGTTCTGTATTTATTTTCTTAGTCGACCTTGTGTTCTGCTTCGTTGTGTAGCCCTGTTTCATTTTTGTTCATTGATTTCACCTGTTAGTTACTCACCTGGTCTCATCAGCTCCTTATTTAGTTCAGTTCATTCTGTTTATGCCTTTGTGAGGTATTGTTCATTTTGACTCTACTAAGCCTTTTCCTAGCTTGTTTGTGAGAACCAGTTATAGCCTTCAGTCCTAGTTTTGATTCAACTGCCTGTTTGCCTACCTGTGTATGACCATTGCCTGCCTGTGACGGCGAAATAAACACCTGCCGCGCTCTGCGTGTGAATCTACAATTTTTCCCCCCTGAGTATTCACTACACATGTAGGTAGTCTTTGACACTTGAGAAGATGCATACAAGTTTGCATGGTGAATTATGTAGACACCTCAACTCCAATTGCTCATTGTTAAAACACAAGGTAATATATTGAGACTGAACAAGCCAAAGGCTGCAGTAACTAATATCTACTTGACTTCCAAGGTCTGCGCTTCCTGGGGGCAAATTTAAAGGAAACACTTTTGTGACACAGCTTTTAACATGCTAATGCACTGCTATAAAATGCTCAGAGCATGTATGAACCTTCTGAAATAAAACATGGAAAATAATGACATGGATGGCTCCGATCCTTTCACGGCTCAATGTCGGTTACCCACAAGGTAATTTACTGGCCTATATCTGAAAATGTAACACCTCTACATTCTAAAAGACTGTTGTATAGACGTAATGGCACAGCACAATAACCATGTTAGACAGGTAAAAATGTACCTTGTCAAGAAACCACCCTTGTTTGCATTTAACCTTTCAGTGATACCCATCCCGGATCCGGGAGCATCCTCATCAAAAAAGCTGACTAGCATAGCCTAGCCTAACGGGACAGGGATATCATATAATATAATTTTCATGAAATCACAAGTCCAATACAGCAAATGAAAGATAAACATCTTGTGAATCCAGCCATCATTTCCGATTTTTAAAATGTTTTACAGCGAAAACACAATATGTATTTCTATTAGCTAACCACAATAGCCAAAGACTCAACCGCATATTTTCACCATGTTTCTACCGCATAGGTAGCTATCACAAAACCGACCAAATAGAGATATAATTAGTCACTAACCAAGAAACAACTTCATCAGATGACAGTCTTATAACATGTTATACAATACATTTATGTTTTGTTCTAAAAATTTGCATATTTGAGGTATAAATCATAGTTTTACATTGCAGCTGCCATCACAAATAGCACCGAAGCAGCCAGAATAATTACAGAGAGCAACGTGAAATACCTAAATACTCATCATAAAACATTTATGAAAAATACATGGTGTACAGCAAATGAAAGATAAACATCTTGTGAATCCAGCCAATATTTCCGATTTTTTAAGTGTTTTACAGCGAAAACACAATACATATTTCTATTAGCTCACTACAGTAGCCAAACACACAACGCAATTTACTCCCCGCAAAAATAGCTTGCACAAAACCGACAAAATAGAGATAAAATTAATCACTAACCTTGAACAAATTCATCAGATGACAGTCTTATAACATCAGGTTATACAATACACTTATGTTTTGTTCGAAAATGTGCATATTTAGAGCTACAAATCCTGATTATAGATTGTGAATACGTAGCATCGATTCACCAGAATCTCCAGAGATATTTTGGACACTCACCTAATCTGACCAAAGAACTCATCATAAACTTTACATAAAAATACTTGTTGTATGGCAAATGAAAGATACACTGGTTCTTAATGCAACCGCCGTGTTAGAGTTTTAAAAATAACTTTACCATAACAAACAGCTTGCGTTATTGCGAGACAGCGCTCGCCAAAACGGCAGAGAATAGGAATCAACATTTTCCACAGAAATACGAAATAACATCATAAATTGTTCTTACTTTTGCTGAGCTTCCATCAGAATCTTGTACAAGGAGTCCTTGGTCGAGAATAAATCGTTGTTTGGTTTTAGAATGTCCTTTTCTTCTGTCGAATTTGCGCCAACAGTGCTAGCCAAGGTTGATAACGTTCCCACCCTCTCTTGACGCAAAGAATGGAAAACTCCAAAAGTCCCAATAAACGTTGAATAAACTGATAAAACTCGGTTGAAAAAAACTACTTTACGATGTTATTATCACATGTATCAAATAAAATCAGAGCCGGAGATATTCGCCGTGTAAACCGAAAGCTTTTCAGAAGCTAATGTCGAGCTCCGCCTCGCGCCTTGGTAGAGAAAGGAAATTCCTGACCTGCCACTCCAAAAGCTCTTGTTCGACCTTGTTCGATCAAGATAGACACCCCATTCCACCTTCCACTGCCTGTTGACATCTAGTGGAAGGCGTATGAAGTGCATGCATATCGATAAATATAAGGCAATTGAATAGGCAGGCCCTGAAACAGAGCCTCGTTTTCAGATTTTTCACTTCCTGCATGGAAGTTTGCTGCAAAATGAGTTCTGTTTTACTCACAGATATAATTCAAACAGTTTTTGAAACTTGAGAGTGTTTTCTATCCAATAGTAATAATAATATGCATATTGTATGATCTAGAATAGAGTACGAGGCCATTTAAATTGGGCACGATTTTTTCCAAAGTGAAAATAACACCCCCCTATTGACAATAAGTTTTTTAAGGAAAATCATGTTTGAGTGTGAAGATCATACTAGGGCAGTCCAGGGGCTGCTGCTCTGTTTCAAAACCCTCACCTCCACACTCACAATTTAATTCCATCCTCAGACAGACTGATGCCAGCTCCGCACGGCTTCAGTCTCAAGTCCCCCTGGCCTAAAATAAGCTTGGACCCTTCTCCACCCAGCACAGGGACCACGTGCTCCCTGCTCTTCAGGTTACCACAGTCTACCATACAGAGAGAAGTCATGACCTGGGAGACATCTAAAGCTGCCAAAATACACAAAGCCTGTTACCTGGCCATGATGAAAGATCAATTTCACATCCTGACATTTGGGTTTTAGAGTCTCTCATTCGCCCAGTTGAAAGATAAGCAATGATGGTTTGTCAGTTTAAAAAGACCAAGTTGACAAATTGTGCCAAAACCTGTCAGAAAAGAGCAACCCATGCGTGAGAGAGCACAAATCAGACCTGGCCATAAGTCATTAATATATCTTTGGTGTGTACTGCAGTCATTCAAATCTACCGGCACTTAAAATACATCTGGAATAACTATGGTCTCAGTGACCTTTTAGAAAACCATTTTCAATCAAAACCAAATGGCCACCCGTCTCAGTGAGTTCACATGGAATGCGAAAGTAACTTTACCTTGAGGCCGTCTACCTCTCTCACCGCTCTCTCAGCAGTGCTCTGCAATAATGTCCCATGATTAAACTGATAAGGCCACTGGTCTCTTTGTTGGGATAGGTTGTGTCACAATTGGCACCTTATTTCCTATGTAGTGCACTATATAGAGGCCTATGGGCCCTGGTCAAAAGTAGTGCACTATTTAGGGAATAGGGTGCCATTTGGGACACAGCCACAGATACATATTTACAGGAGGAGGATATGCTTGGACTGGGATCCATATCACTTGTCATGAGCATGCCCTGAATTTCTATGAGAGGCTCCTTCCTATAAGCCCCTTACTCACCCTCAATTCCCCGTCCATCTCCCTCAAGTTGCCATCACTCACTCTCTATTCCCATCCCTATATACCCTCTTTGTCACAACCATATATTTTTCCATAAGCACATCACCACTCTAGCCCTGTTAGATCAATGAGTGATTACAACAAATACACACACAAAAACTACAAACTGTAACAAGCTTTCTGATAATCTGATAAGCCAGGTCTGGGTAGAGGAGGGATAGACAGATTTAATGCAAAGGTTCAATGATGACTGCCTCTTTATAAGATGCCCATGGGTCAATTTAACACGGATCTGCATGGATCAATAGTTTGTCTGGATCAACAGTCTTGTGGGTTTGTCTTGACAGCCTGATTAAATTCAAAAGGAAATTGGGTTGATGAACAAATATGAACGCATCAATATTACATGAGATAAAATCTAGCAATTTTTTTTTTTGTGTGTGTAGAAAATAATCATTCTATCTGTATTCTGAAATGTAGCTGTTTCAGTTCATAAAATGAAAGTATATACTGAGAGACAGCGATTCAGAAAACGAAACATTTTGCATGATGCAAATTTTCTAGAATTTTTCATACAAATAATTAATCATTCCACTCTTAAAATCATGATCCAATGATGCACAACAATATACAAAATATATTGTGATGCTTCTGAAAGAATCATAGCACATAGAAACAAGTGGGAAAGAGTGAGGAAGTGTGAGAAGAGTACCTTATTTATATGAAGATAGAGCGGGGCACTTCAGTGGCATTGTGAGGGCTGAATGTTGCTGCAGGGTGCTTGTGGTTCCCTAGTGAACTGAGGCAGATGTCACAAGAGACACCTGCTCTGCTTGGGCTATAGTCTCCTCCTCTAGTCTTCTGCTTGCTTTGGTGTTGGGGGTGGTCGCCTGCCCTGGCACAAAATAGACCTGTCTCTCATCCCTCCCTATGGCATGCTATAGTCTTAAGCACCAGCTAGCTCAGATTTATTGGCAGGAAAATAATTAAATCACACTCAACCATTTTCAGCATTATCTATAAAGAAAAACAAGTGTTATACAGTACCTATTGTATAGATCATAGCATTGACATGGCACGTTAAAAGGGGCCTTTTTTGGTGAATCAATTTATGTGTAAAAAATTATAATACTGCGTTGATGAAGAACCAAATTAGTGAGAGGCATGGACATAAACTAAAGAGCTTACTGTAAACTACCCAGGGAGCACGTCCACGGCTGGGCTGGGTGGGGGTGCATTCTCAAAGCCTTAATGGCAAGCCATCTGTTTGGTTGTTTCATGGTGGGCTCACTTCAATACCCACATGAATGACTGACAGTCGGCTAATTCAATTTCTTCTGTTCCTACTGTGTGGCACAGAGCAGATTACCTAGATCACATGGCCAATCATCATGGTCATGTCTAGTTGGGATATAGATTTTGTCAAAGTTTATTTTAGATTTTAGCTAACCCTAACCCTTTTCCTAATCTTAACCTGATTCTCCTAACGGCTATGTTAATTATCCTATCTGCTGCGTAAGTTCTCCTAAACCTGCTATGAACAGAACATTTTGACAAAAGCTGTATCCTTTCTAGACAAAACCCATAATCATCATCATCATCATCATCATCATCCTTGAGAGCAGCATCACACCTACCTAAGGAAGGGCATGGTGAGTTGTAAGTATGACAGGACCTTTATACAACGAGTTACCAACATATTCAAATAATGATTGATTTCTTTTTCATAAAGTGATGAATTTATTCATACTATTTTATCCTTCCACAAGATATAGTCCTGACACAAATCTAGGGTTGCTATCCAAGCCGGTTGATCATTCATTCTATCGGTTCGGTTGTCAGAGACACGACCTAGACGTTCAGTCTTTTTGTTCTGTGTCTATGTTCGCGACCCAGTTGTTCGTTCTAATTGTTCCATTGCCATACTGGCTGGCAACGTTCTTATCCATTGCTTGCTAGCTAGCCAAGTACAGCTAACAGTCACGTCAAAAAGTGCAGCCAGAATAACAACAAAGTAGCTGCATTTGGGTTTTTTAAAGCTGTTTTCTAGTGACGTTTATTTGGATACATCCATAACAATGAGCTAATGTCCCACGATTTCCCCTGGCATAAAAAATGTGGACACTTGTCAGGACACTGTTGTTCAGAGGAGCTAGCCAACAACACAACTAACACAATCACTACAAACTGAAGCTGGAAAGACTGCAAACTAGCTGCACTTCGTTTCGTTTTACCTGTTTGTGTAGAGAGTTTATTGTATATATTCATAAAAATTATGCTGATTCATGATTTCGACTGGCTGAGAAACGCTGCCTGCCGGCTCCCAACATGTTCATTACTATGGGACAGCTGGAGATTGAATTTGAATATTGAAACAATGTTGTAGGTGTCAGAGAGACAGAAAGCAAGGTTTATACAAATCTCTGCTGTTGAAAACTAAATGTTAGTCTAAAAGAAAAGTGAGATAATGTCTAGATGCTTTTTATAGAGGAGATCAAGTTTATAAATTGCCTGGCCAGGCTGATGAGACAGTGGATTGCAGTCAGATGGAACAGAGTAATAGGTATATTAACGTCATAGATTTAGCCGGTGGTAACTTGTGGAATAGACACCGGCCGGAATGCGCTTTGAACCAATCAGCATTCAGGATTAGACCTACCTGTTGTACAATACTCTGTACAGTATCTTCAGCTGAATGAATGACAGATATCCGGGTTGATATTCACTACTGTGTACAGTATCCAGCTGAATGAATTACAGATGTCCAGGTTGGTATTTAGTACTGTGAGTACAGTATCCAACTATGCAGTATGTTCATAATAGATTATTAAAATGTGTTGGTTCTCCAATTTACAATAGGTTTACAACCAAATGTGCTGTCCTCAGTTACACTGTAGTATACCAATTTATCCAGTCCATGTCCATAATATGATCCAGATCCAGCGTCTTGCAAATCATTTGAATGATTTAAGCAAAATGAAACACTTGCAGTATTTGTCTTTAGTAGATTAGTTGGTGACCTGAAACCATCAGTAGTAGAAAAACTCTACCTCCAAAACATTCCTGTACTCAAATCATGAATGTTTCATATATTTGAAGCAGACACAAGCTGTCCATGACCACCATACATCTGCATATGCAGATCTAGATTACAGTAGTACTGTCTACTTGCGTCTAGATTACAGTAGTACTGTCTAGATCTGGACATCAGGGAGGGAAATGTACACTGAGTAAACCAAACATGGAACACCTTCCAATTGTTGAGTTACACCCCACTCCCCTTTTGCCTTCAGAACAGCCTCAATTCATTGCGGCATGGACTCTACAAAGTGTCGAAAGTGTTCCACAGGGATGCTGGCCCATGTTGACTCCAATGCTTTCCATTGTTGTGTCAAGTTGGCTGGATGTCCATTGATACACATAGGAAAATGTTGAGCATGAAAAACCCAGCAGCGTTGCAGTTCTTGACACAAACCAGTGTCCCTGGCACCTACTACCATACTCCATTCAAAGGCACTTACATATTTTGTCTTGCACATTCACCCTCTGAATGACACATACAATCCATGTCTCAATTGTCTCAAGGCTTATCAAATCCTTCTTCAAACTGTCTCCTCCCCTTCATCCCCACTGATTGAAGATGATTTTTTTATATTATTATTTTTATTGAACCTTTATTTAACTAGGCAAGTCAGTTAAGAACAAATTCTTATTTTCAATGACGGCCTATGACCAGTGGGTTAATTGCCTTGTTCAGGGGCAGAACAACAGATTTTACCTTGTCAGCTCGGGGATTCAATCTTGCAACCTCTCGGTTACTAGTCCAACGCTCTAACCACTAGGCTACATGCCACCCGATTTAACAGGTGACATCAATAAGAGATCATAGCTTTCACCTGGATACACCTGGTCAATCTATGTCATGGAAAGCGCAGGTGTTTTTAATGTTTTTTACACTGAACTATGATGTTGAACATGATAGATGCTATCCTCTTACTAATACAGCCATTGAGTTATACACCCAGATTTGGACATTTCGTTGTCTGTACAGGAGTTGTCAATAGCACTGAATGCTAGTTATCTTAGGTACAGTATACTGGATGTCATGAAGTTCAATCTCACTATCTACCAGACCCGATGGTCATTTGTTTAAAAATATAACCCAGGAGCCTCCCGGGTGGCGCATTGGTCTAGGGCACTGCATCGCAGTGCGAGCTGCGCCACCAGAGTCTCTGGGTTCGCGCCCAGGCTCTGTCGCAGCCGGCCGCGACCGGGAGGTCCGTGGGGCGACGCACAATTGGCATAGCAGGGAGGGTTTGGCCGGTAGGGATATCCTTGTCTCATCGCGCTCCAGCGACTCCTGTGGCGGGCCGGGCGCAGTGCGCGCTAAACCAAGGGGGCCAGGTACACGGTGTTTCCTCTGACACATTGGTGCGGCTGGCTTCCGGGTTGGAGGCGCGCTGTGTTAAGAAGCAGTGCGGCTTGGTTGGGTTGTGCTTCAGAGGACGCATGGCTTTCGACCTTCGTCTCTCCCGAGCCCGTACGGGAGTTGTAGCGATGAGACAAGATAGTAATTACTAGTGATTGGATACCACGAAAATTGGGGAGAAAATGGGATAAAAAAAAATATATATATATATATAACCCAGCTTTTAGACTACCTCATGTTTTTTTTGTGGGTGGGGGGTATAAGCATGAGAAAGTGCCCTGTAAGTGTAATATCATTTATGTGTCAGTTAAAAAATAATTTAAAGATGAGACCTCTCTTTTATGTCTCTCTTTTAAGGTTCATCTGAGTGTGAAGACTGACCTGCTCCTCCTCCTCCTTCAGATAGGGAATAGTGGAACCCTATTCCCTATGTGGTGCACTACTTTTGACCAGGGCCCATAGGGCTAGGGTTGTTCACTATATAGGGAACAGGGTGCTATTGGGACGCAACCACTGCTCATCTCCTCAACTCTTCTTAGGGTTAGCCCCCTTTTTTTCAATTTTCGCCTAAAATGACATACCCAAATCTAACTGCCTGTAGCTCAGGCCCTGAAGCAAGGATATGCATATTCTTGGTACCATTTGAAAGGAAACACTTTGAAGTTTGTGGAAAGGTGAATTGAATGTAGGACAATATAACACAATAGATCTGGTAGAAGAAAATACAAAGAAAAAACAACCTTTTTTCTACCACCATCTTTGAAATGCAATAGAAAGGTCCCAGTTTTAGCCATCACTCTGGTTGTAATTCTGATGGTGTCCACAAGATGGCAGCAGTGTATGTGCAAAGTTTCAGACAGATAACTTGAAGTATGAGTGAACTACATGACATTAGTGTGAAGTCACCCAGGTACATTTTGGTAAATCATGAAGGAGACATTTGAATTCATATACATTTCTCTGCAGGAATATCGTCAAATCTGTATACTTGGACTTTGATTTAGCTTTTCCAGTATTAGTAGCCATATTATAAGTTCAAAATGTTCAAAACAACCAGTTTTCATAACTTCATAATTCTGAATATTCTTGTAATTTTTGTCCAAAAGGATAAGGCATACTGTCGCACAAGGTTAGTAGCTACATTTTACGACAGATACAGGGTTTCCAGATACTTCCGTAAAGCCCAGGTCATTGTCTATCTAGCTATCTTTGTTTGACCCCGATTGGTACTTATTTGACAAAATTAGAGTTGTTCAAGTGAAGACCGCCCGCGTCATCGGCATGCCATGAAGGCGTCGCTCTCTGACCAAATATGGTGTTCTATAGGATATACTACACCCCTAATGATATAGTGAAGTCTGGTTACGTTCTAGGATCTCTGAGGAATACATACGAACGTGATTTGACTGTGTAACGGCAGTCTACTTCGTCCTCCTCCTCAGACGAGGAGAGGCGAGAAGGATCAGAGGACCAATGTGCAGCGTGGTAATTTGACATAATGAATTTAATGGACAAAACAAAAACACTATACAAAATAACAAAAGAACATACCGTCACAGTCCTAGCTGGTGCAGAACACAAACACAGAGACAGGAAACAACCACCCACAATCCCCAACACAAAACAAGCCACCTATATATGATTCTCAATCAGGGACAACGATTGACAGCTGTCTCTGATTGAGAACCATATCAGGCTGAACATAGAAACAGACGAACTAGACACACAACATAGAATTCCCACCCAGCTCACGTCCTGACCAACACTAAACAAGCAAAACACATAAGAACTCTGGTCAGGACGTTACAGACTGGTTGGAACAGCGTTTACAAAATTGATCATGCATGCTATTTGAACCTTTTTAGGATATGAAAAAGGATTTTGTCTAACAAAACGACACTTCATGTTATCTCTGGGACCCTTTGGATAGTAAATCAGAGCAAGATTTCAGAATGTAAGTACACATTTCACCTTCAGAGGTGAATTTATCAAACCTATTGCGGTGAAAAAAGTGCTTTGTTGTTAGGAGCTTTCCTCAAATAATAGCATGGCATTTTTTTGCAGTAATAGCTACTGTAAATCGGACAGTGCAGTTATATTAACAAGAATTTAAGCTTTCAGTCGATATAAGACACTTATATGTACCGACATTTGTTGTTTCTCTAAAATCTGCGATCTTGACACAAGTTACTGCATGATTTACAACTGTCCCGTTGACGGGGCACTTATCCCTAAATAGGGAACAGGGTGCTATTTGGGATGCAACCATTTCTCATCTCCACTAAACTAACCCAAATTACACTCCTGACAAAGCACACTGTAGACTAGAGTAGCACTAAGATATGGAATACACTGCCTTCTTGGTCAACTTCCATGCCCCTTACAAGTCATTAAATTCTAGCAAAATAACATTTAAGCAGAAAACGTATTTGCGGAATCATTCAACCCACTCAGAGAAGAAAGAAGTTAAATGATTCAACTAGTAGGTAAAGAACATAGATAGCTTCATGGTATGTACTGCTCAAATTCCACCTTTAAGACACCAGTAGGATAGATGTCCTTTGTGTCCAAAATGGCACGCTATTCCCTATGTAGTGCACTACTTTTGACCATACAGTAGCACATGCCCCCTCACTAGCTGTATTGCAAAGTCACAAAAACCAACCTGTAATCTGTCAGACTATGATTTCAGACTATGAAGTCAATATAAAAAATATAAAAAATACATAATCCTACAAATGGTTTGTTTACATGCTAAGAAACTGTTTCTTTGTCCAATATTCGAAGCACCTTCCTCTCTTCATGAATTAACAGCAATTACATGTTAATTTTTGCTCATAAATACATATTTGTTTTCAAATTGCCGGAATCTGTCCCACAATCCCATCTGTTCGTCTTATGCGTATCATCAGCATTTCTCTTCAAAAGAGCCCCCCGCATTGTAATAAAGAGTTATCGGTGAGCCCCAGGGAGAGGTTGTTATCTGAAGAGATCCAGCTTGTATTACCGCCAGGGATTCCCTTTTTCCCACCGGCTCAGAGCAGAGCCAAAATCTATCTGTCTTTGTTCAAATGTGTCCATCCAAAATTCATAAAGCATCCCTCCAATGGGAAGCTTTTATATTCATCACCAGATTAAATATTTGGTTGCTAGGGGAACACACAGCCACTGCATGTTCTTGAGGTTGGAAGGTTGCAGGATATGCATTGGAAGCATTCCAGTGACTCGGAATGAAAGCAGGATAATATTCATATAGTATTGGATGTAATAGGACTATCAAAGTGTTAATAGCAATACTGTGGTAATAACTGCACCTGGAATGCGTGCGACTGAGACTAACTGCATTTCAGATGCGGCAGAATTGCCTTGAACGGAAAGCCTTGACATATATTGTTCATTGTTGGACGAGGTAACAACCTGGAATAGAGAAATCAGAAGTGACAGATGCTCTCAGAGAATCTCCAACTCATTCAAATCAATAAGGACCATTAGATTGGGACAAATGTGTTTATCTGTATCCAATATTACAAAAACATTTATTAAATGTGTCTGAAGAATTGAAGTTGAAATGAAAATATTGGCATTTGTGGCCCGTGATAGACACTGCAACACTGCCTTATTGCCAACAGGAGTTTCATTTTAAATTCCAGATACCCCTTTGCTGTTCTAGAATGAAATGAAAGGAGGGTGATTCAATATCGTTTCACAGAGAGACATTGATATGCCTTCCTTTATTCTGAGTGTTGCAGAGGGCAGTCAGGTCTACGACAAGACAGATTGGAATTCATATTTAGTGTGAATGGTGAACGCACAATTCAACTTCTTCTAGATCTCAATACCAGTTTTACAACCGCTGTCCAGCGATGGGGGTTTTCTATTATTTATGGCTGCCCTCAATCTTTCCAATTACAACTAAAGCTCACAGACCCTAACACACAACTTAATGATTCAGTCCTCCAATAGACCACGTTTATTGGCTCTTTAGGAATTTATAGTCTCTGTCAGTCATTTACTTTTTAATATTACCCCAGTGAGGTAATATTTCACTTAGTCTTGTGTTTATTATTCCATCTACAATGTACAGGGGGGTATGTTATTTTGTGTTTTATGTCTACCCCTTGAAGTAGATTTATGAATCCCAGAACATGCTGTAAATCAGTATGGATGGTGTACTATGCAGTAAAAACAACATCTTGAACTCCTTTCGCCGAAGGAGACAGAAATAAACACATTTTGTTTCAGTAAAGTAAGTAAAGTAACTACCGGTCAAAAGATTTAGAACCCGTAATCATTCAAGGGTTTTTCTTTATTTTTACTGTTTTCTACGTTGTAGAGTAATAGTGAAGACATCAATTATGAAATAACACATAACACATATGGAATCATGTAGTAACCAAAAAAGGGTAAAACAAATCAAAATATATTTTATATTTGAGATTCTTCCCTTTGCCTTGATAACGCCTTTAGACTAATGAGCGAAGTCAGCTTGCAGGCGCCCGCCACAATGAGTCGCTAGAATGCGATGAGCAACGGAAAGCTTCGCTGGCCAAACTTTCCCCTAACCTGGACGGTGCTGGGCCAAATGTGTGCTGCCCTTGGGGCTCGCGGTCACGTTCCGGCTGTGACACAGCTTGGGATCAAACCCTAGGCTGTATTGACGCCTCAGTACTGTGAACCGGTGCCTTGGCTTAGACGGCTGCGTCACTCGAGAGGCCCTCTATATTATGGATTCTAATGGGAAAGACTATCAAAATGTCGAGTATCTCATTCCAAAATCATGGCCATTAACATGGTGTTGGTCTCCCCCTTTGCTGGTGTAACATCCTCCACTCTTCTGGGAAGGCTTTCCACTAGATGTTGGAAAATTGCAGTGGGGACGTGCTTCCATTCAACCACATGTAGCCCTGGCTTGCAGTCGGCGTTCCAATTAATCCCAAAGGTGGTTGATGGGGTTGAGGTCAGGGCTCTGTGCAGGCCAGTCATGTTCTTCCACACCAATCTCGACAAACCATTTCTGTATGGACCTAGCACTGTCATGCTAAAACAGGAAAGGGCCTTCCCCAAACTATTGCCACAAAGTTAGAAGCACAGAATCGTCATTGTATGCTGTTGCGTTAACAGTAAAGATCTAGTCTATCAAATTAAAACTCTGGAGCCTTGAAATTACCTGTCTTGAAACGATTACAGATTTTAACTCAAGCACAGATGGCTTGGCTCTGAACAGAGCCCTTTCAGGCAGTCTGATTGTAGAACATATGTGTCAATAGTGTAGACTCCTGGGCTTTAGCAGCTTTTATGTGTTACCGCTCAGTATGATAGCTAAACTACCATGCCACTGCCACCCATCTCCTGCTTTGGTGAGAGACTTTAAGACTAAGGGGTGATTTTGATAAATTAATCATGTTAAGATTAGGTTGGGCCTTGGCAGCAGCTAATGGGGATCCATAATAAATACAAATACAAATACAATGGAAACCATTCAGCAGGGAAATAAACATAAGTCCATTGAATGAGAGTTCATTGAAGCCATCTTAATAGTTTGAATTAATTAACATCATTGTATTTATTTAGCAATTATTTTGACATGGAGTCATGCTGAGACCAAGGTCTCTTCCAAAGATAAGCCCTGTATAATAACAATACTGAGGTATGACAGCGAACAAAGACCAGAATAGATGTCAAAGAGATTATTGTGCTATGTTGATTGGATACAGAATTGAGTTGTGTATCCTAATAATTAGGGAGAATAATAAAGTCAATGGAAGCTACAGCAAATTAACTTTGAAATGGATCTCTGAAAGCAAACCATTAAAACAATACTTTGGATGAAGGCACACAATTCTGTGCAACAAACCTGTCAGTGTCTAGATCACCTGTCATCAATGGGGCCTGTATATGGCCCAAATAGCATCATGCATGTGTACTCTCTCGCTCAACAACAACAGGGTACACCTCCTTCTGAGGTCACTTTTAAACCAGATTTTCATGGTTCTCTGACCTGGGTCCAACTGCTCAACACATAAACAGCCATATGGCACAAAGTGCTAAGCCCTGTGATACATAAGAAAAAACATAGTGTGTTGTTTCAAATTTCCTAACCGAAGCCAATCTCTTCTGAGACAATATTACTTGCCAAATGGTCTATTTCTCTTTTTCTCTCTCTATCTCTCTCTCTCTTTCTCTCTCCATCTCTCTCCCTCCCTCTCTCTGTCTCGGTCCCCTCATTCTCTTCCTCAGTTGGTTCCTCAGATGGTTTTCTCATTAACTGCCCACCTGCCAGAGTGGGAAAACTAAGAAGTCTTTACGGTTCAAACTCCAAGGAAAGGCCCTGGAGGAAGTGAAGTGCAGTAGCGGCTCAGGGGCTCAGGGGCTCAGGGGATCCTCACATTTCCTCTCAAGGACCCGGTTTGAACATAACTCTGGACCAGGAGCCTGAATAAAGACTGCAGCAGTGGCTCTCAGAGGAGAATCCCACATGCTCCCAATAGCCAGGGTTGTATCCCAAATGGCACCCTATTCCATGTATAGTGGACTAGTTTTGACCAGAGCTCTGTGCTGTATAGAAAAATAGGGTGCCATTCGGAACACAGGCTACCTAGCCTACGTTCAGGCTGTGCTCATTCAGGCTACACTATGCAGTAAAATGTTGCTGATCCACTTTAGTTTTTTAAAATAAATTCCGACTATCATTCATCCAGTTAAGCTCTCTCTCTCTCTCTCTCTCTCTCTCTCTCTCTCTCTCTCTCTCTCTCTCTCTCTCTCTCTCTCTCTCTCTCTCTCTCTCTCTCTCTCTCTCTCTCTCTCTCTCTCTCTCTCTCTCTCTCTCTCTCTCTCTCTCTCTCTCTCTCTCTCTCTCTCTCTCTCTCTCTCTCTCTCTCTCTCTCTCTATGTATGTTGCTCGGCAGTTGTCTGAAGAAAATGTAAAAATGGGTTTCCTTCCATACAGTGTACATTCAAAGCCCAGTAATCCTGAGCCCCCCGTCTCCCAGGAGACAGATTTAAAGGGCTTGTGTCTCACCTGCCCTCTTATTCATCTACCATATGGCCGTGTAACCAATTTGGACTGTTTTCAGACTTACTCAAATCATGTTCAAGAGGTATGAGGAGGAAGGAAGACACTTGTCTGTTTGGAGCTCTGTGGTGATGATACGCCGTGTATAAATATCAATAAACGACAGGATCTGTGTAAAACATCTGTCTTGGGGATAACAAACTAGATCTGTGGAAACTTCTCTCCTGGTGTTCACCGATCTATATCTCCCTAGCTAGCTATAAAAGGACTGTGTTCGGACGTCTGATTACACATCTTCTTTTCCTGAACTGAGTATCAAAATCAAGATCACCCAGGTTCTCTGGCATCTTGTCTTTTTATTAAATACCAATCTGTTCAGAATCAATCCTCCGTGATAATCCATCCTCCGTGATAATCAGTCCTCTGTGATAATCAGTCCTCCGTGATAATCAAGCCTCTGTGATAATCAGTCCTCTGTGATAATCAGTCCTCCGTGATAATCAAGCCTCTGTGATAGAGGAACTAATGATGTGAGTGCACTAATCTATCTGACAGATTACTGACAGAAAAGGGAATATTACTTTTACACTAAAATTGTCACTGCAGCTAACAAAGAGATTCAGCAAAACAACCTTGAAATGCTATCCTTGCATCTGGGCGAGAGAGATGCTTACAAAGCCATACAGTACTGTAGGATCATAAACGCTAGCTTATGTAGATACTGTAAGTGTCTGGTTATTGGGTTGTTTAGAAAGACAATTTCATTGCTCTTAAGGATATTTTTAGAATTGCAGGTTTGCATCCATCCATCTCTGTAATCATTCCGTCTGTCCCTATGAGTGAAGACTAGCCACAGTGTACTGCTGTGCTGTGCACAATAAGTCATGATAGCTGAGTTCAATGGACAGCCTGTTCTTCAAGCTGCATTCTAGACACATATGGGCATAGCATAGGAGATCCCATGGGAGAAAAGCAATTCTAGTTTCCACTCTCAGGGAGCATGGTAAACTTCATGCTAATCTCTCTCTCTCCATAGAGCCTATCTCCTTCAAGCTACAGCTATGGCCACCTTAGGAGGGCTGACTGCAGGACCTGAAAGAAAATCCACATATTGCTCCCCCACCTAGAATGTATTTATGTGTGCTGGAGAAATCACCCTGCCAATGACAGTGTTCTTACCCTCATCTAGGGGTTTTCTGTAATTTTGCTTTGGTTTTCAGTGCTTTTTATATGGGTTATTCCTTTCAACAATCAATTCACATTTAGGATAGGTACGTGCTGCTCTCAAAATGTATTTTTGTCAAGGATTCTTGAAAGTCTTTTAATCTGGTAGATTTGAGAATTTCAAACCCTCAGCGCTGGACTAAGCCTTCGTTTAGCATTCAAATATACTGTTGAAGGGATGAATTAACTTAACCCGATTACTGAATTGTCCTACATCTGTGAATAAAGGTTTCCTGAAATAAGAGAACGTTTCAAATACTTGTCGACGTTCAATCGCCATTGAAAGTTATGTGGTTGTCAATATCAGTCTCAATGCGTGCCAAATTTACATTTTGTTTCATGTTGTTTCCAAGACAACCTTTTGGAGGGACAGGGTCAATGACAATGTGTGTTAAAATGGTTTAGCATTGAATCCTCATGATGATCAATCAGAACAGGATATGCGGAGTATGCTTTGCTACTTAGTCCTGCCAGCTTCTAACACACACTTACGACCAGGGTCATGAGATACACAAACCAGATGCTGTGCAACATGGATACAGGTGGGAATCAATTGGCAAAGTCTCTCCATGTTCAATTAGTTGGGCCAGTGCAACATGAACAGAGACACCTTCTCATCTCTCATTAGACCACGAACAAGGAGCTGCTCATTAAGCTGCAATGTTTATCTACTGAGAGAGAGAGAGGGCGATGTCGATATTCTCCCAACCGTTCTCTCAGACGGCTCATCTTGAGAAGGACACAGTAAACTTCATAGAACCACTACTGAATGAGACTGAGACCCACTGTTACCATGACAGCAACTGTCTGTACGGCCCCTGTGGCTGTTTTCATTTCTTGAGGAATAGAAAGTTCTGTCTGAATTTAACTGAATGAAATCATGAAAATTGAGCTAATTGTGATATATGATCACAAAAGGCTGTAATTTCCTTCTGGGCTCAGACTCCGAGAAACCGTTTCAGCCAGGGCCAAGATAAGCGGCAACGATTGTTCAATAGCATGTGAAGAGATCCCCTTTAACAGAGTGAAATTAAGAGTAATTGGGCGAGGTATGCAGGGAGCCATTGTCTCTGAGCGCTCTCAGCTGAGTCCCTGGAGAATTTTCATTAGAGGCGTGACTCTGACTCTGCGTCCTAAATGGCACCCTAGTCCTTTTATAGTGCACAACTTTTGGTCAAATATATAGGGATTAGGGTGCTACTTGGGCTGCAGCGTGCAGAGAGCAGCGGTGGCAGAAGCAGCAGGGCGACAGTGCCAGATCGTGGCGTTTCTTTTAATAATCATTTATTGAACTGGTCCCAGGGAATTGCCTAATTTAATTGTGGTTCCCAGTGAGGCGCTAGCTGTGTCTCCATCCATTGCTGGCCACTCCTGCCGCCTACTCCTTTCCTTCACTCACTACTGCATTCAACAGCCCACAAAAGCCCTGCTTAAGATGACATGAATGTAGGGGCTGGAATGGACGGGTGTGGGTGTCGCAGAGGGCCATGGACTCATAAAGCCAGCGTGAGGAGAGTAGCATCAAATCAAATACAATTTTATTTGTGACATGCTTCATAGACAACAGGTGTAGACTAACAGTGACATTCTTACTGTTCCAACAATGCAGAGTTAAAGATAAAAAATGTAATAAAAAATAGAAGTAGTAATGAGTAAAAATACTATATCTATATACAGGAAGTACCAGTACCGAGTTGATGTACAGAGCTACAAGGTAATAACATGTCTATATACAGGGAGTACCAGTACCGAGTCGATGTACAGGACTACGAGATAATAACATGGCTATATACAGGGAGTACCAGAGTCGATGTACAGGGCTACGAGGTAATTGAGGTAGCTATGTACTGTACATATAGGTAGGGGTAAAGTGACTAGCAGCAGCAAATTTGGTGTTTGTGTGTGTGTTGGGGTGTCAGTGTAAGTATGTGTGAGTGTGTGGGTAGAGTGCAGTGTGTGTGCATGAAGTCATAGCATGAGAGTTACTGCAAAAAAGGGTCAATCCGGGTAGTCTGGGTAGCCATTCAATTAGCTATTTAGCATCAAAAAGCAACACTCCTGACCTCATGCCTGGCTTCATCAGCATAGGGACCAGCTTGGGTGTCAGGGAGGTGTTGAGAGTGTTGAGTCCAATGGGGCAAGAGAGGCGTGACCTGGTTTCAGTGGAAGAAAAGGGAGTTGCACTGATTTCAATAAGTACTTCTCAGTGAGTGGTCATAATATCAGCCAGCAGTGAAGTTCATGTCTGCATCCTTAATGACTACCTATTACCTATGTAGGGCATTGCACTGAATCCCATAGAGCTCTTGTCAAAAGTAGTGCACTATATAGAAAATAGGGTAAAAAATAGGGCTATTTGGGACATAACCCATCACTGACAATGTGGAGTAGCCTGGAGAACTGTCGTGACTTAAATGTGAGCTTATCAGAAATGCCAGATGTGTAAGGCCAAGGAATGTCTTTGCTAACCCCTTCTCCCTAGGCACTGATGTAGATGAAACAACTTAATAGGTGTAAGCAATAGGGTGAATGCACTTTAAAATAGCTACATCGTAATTTTTCAATCACATAAAATATTTTTGTTTCGATGCGTAATCTTTTTTTTCACAAAAGTGAAAATGAAAAATACATTGGTCAGCTTCTAGATACTACAATCCCTATCTTTCATTTCAGCTACCTAGCCTTTTCACATTCAACTGTTATTAATCCGCTGTCAGCGTAATGGATGACGAACCTCTGAAGCATGTTGAAAATTAATATTCTTAGCGTCAACAGTATCTTAAGTACTTTAATTCCCGATTCTCAACATTGAAGACATAAATCATCTCATGATGCCTGCGTCTCAAATGGCAGCCTGCTTCTACATTGTTCACTACTTCTGACCAGAGCCCTATTGGAATAGGATACCATTTGGGATGCACCCAAGTTCCACACTCAGATTTGAGGGAGGCCAGGGGTGTGAGGGGGGGTTGCAGGGGTTTTCAAGGAGGCGGTTGGGGGTGATTAATGATGATTATACTCTGATAAGGTGTGCATCAAATTGATCAAAGAGAATGTATGTTGGATGGTAAGGCTTATTAGAAATGGAGGCCAGCTAATCATTATCCTGTGATCGTTAAAATCCCATTATCTATGGGTATGTGACTCAATCAGAAGGATCAGATTATTGCTGTGATGTGTGATGACATGGACCACAGTCTACGTCTCAAATGGCACCCTTTTCCCTATACTGTGTAGTACTTTTGACCAGGACCCATCTCTGGTCAAAAGCAGTGCACTATACAGGGAATATTTGGGCCACCTCAACAGTATGACAATATATTAGTTCTATAGATCTTGCTGCCCTCTGTTGCATTAGCTATTGTATTGAGAAGTCCCCATCAAAAATTGCTATTGAATGGTGCTCTGCTATGGCATTGACAAGTCCCCATCAAAAACTGCTATTGAATGGTGCTCTGCTATGGCATTAACAACTGCTGTTGAATGGTTCTCTGCTATGGCATTGACAAGCCCCTGCTATTCAAAGTGCTCTGAAGATGAAACGACTTCTATTACACTTCCATTAGAGTCACACTACTATAGAATAATACAGTGACAAGCTAACAACATACAGTGCCTTCGGAAATTATTCAGAAGCACTCAGAACTTTTACTCAGTACTTTGTTGAAGCACCTTTTGTAACGTCCGTCGTTAGGAGAAAGAGAGGAGGACCAAGATGCAGCGTGGTGAGTATTCATATTCCTTTTAATGAAAACCGAATACTTGAACAAAACAACAAAATAACGATAAACGAGAATAACACGAAACTAAACAGTCCTGTCTGGTGAAATACACAACGACACAGGAAACAGGAACAATCACCCACAACGACAAAACAGGCTACCTAAATATGGCTCCTAATCAGAGACAACGACTGACACCTGCCTCTGATTGAGAACCATATCAGGCCAAACACATAGAAACAGACAAACTAGACATACAACATAGAATGCCCACTCACATCACACCCTGACCAAACAAAACATAGAAACATACAAAGCAAACTATGGTCAGGGCGTGACACCTTTGGCAGCAATAACAGCCTTGAGTCTTCTTGAATATGATGCTACAAGCTTGGCACACCTGTATTTGGGGAGTTTCTCCCAATATTCTCTGCAGATCCTCTGAATATCTGTCAGGTTGGATGGGGAGTGACACTGCACAGCTATTTTCAGGTCTATCAAGAGATGTTCGATCGGGTTCAAGTCCGGGTTCTGGCTGGGCCACTCAAGGACACTCAGAGACTGGTCCCGAAGCCACTCCTGCGTTGTCTTGGCTGTGTGCTTAGGGTTGTTGTCCTGTTGGAAGGTGAACCTTCACCCCAGTCTGAAGTCCTGAGCAATCTGGAGCAGGTTTTCATCAAGGATTTCTCTGCACTTTGCTCCGTTCATCTTTCCCTCGATCCTGACCAGTCTCCCAGTCCCTGCCACTGAAAAACATCCCCACAGCATGATGCTGCCACCACCATGCATCACCGTGGGGATGGAGCTAGGTTTCCTCCAGATGTGACGCTTGGCATTCAGGCATTTCATCAGACCAGAGAATCTTGTTTCTCCTGGTCAGAGTCCTTTACGTTTCTTTTGGCAAACTCCAAGCAGGCTGTCATGCACCTTTTACTGAGGAGTGGCTTCCGTCTGGCCACTCCACCATAAAGGCCTGATTGGTGGAGTGCTGCAGTGATGGTTGTCCTTCTGGAATGTTCTCCCATCTCCACAGAGGAACTGTGGAGCTCTGTCAGAGTGGCCATTGGGTTCTTGATCACCTCCCTGACCAAGGCCGTTCTCCCCCGATTGCTCAGTTTGCCCAGAAAAACGCATGTCAAAAATGTTATAAATTGATTTGCATTTTAATGAGGGAAATAAGTATTTGACCCCTCTGCAAAACATGACTTAGTACTTGGTGGCAAAACCCTTGTTGGCAATCACAGAGGTCAGACGTTTCTTGTAGTTAGCCACCAGGTTTGCACACATCTCAGGAGGGATTTTGTCCCACTCCTCTTTGCAGATCTTCTCCAAGTCATTAAGGTTTCGAGGCTGATGTTTGCCAACTCGAACCTTCAGCTCCCTCCACAGATGTTCTATGGGATTAAGGTCTGGAGACTGGCTAGGCCACTCCAGGACCTTAATGTGCTTCTTCTTGAGCCACTCCTTTGTTGCCTTGGCCGTATGTTTTGGGTCATTGTCATGCTGGAATACCCATCCACGACCCATTTTCAATGCCCTGACTGAGGGAAGGAGGTTCTCACCCAAGATTTGACGGTACATGGCCCCGTCCATCGTCCCTTTGATGCGGTGAAGTTGTCCTGTCCCCCTAGCAGAAAAACACCCCCAAAGCATAATGTTTCCACCTCCATGTTTGACGGTGGGGATGGTGTTCTTGTGGTCATAGGCAGCATTCCTCCTCCTCCAAACACGGCGAGTTGAGTTGATGCCAAAGAGCTCCATTTTGGTCTCATCTGACCACAACACTTTCACCCAGTCGTCCTCTGAATCATTCAGATGTTCATTGGCAAACTTCAGACGGGCATGTATATGTGCTTTCTTGAGCAAGGGGACCTTGCGGGCGCTGCAGGATTTCAGTCCTTCGCGGCGTAGTGTGTTACCAAATGTTTTCTTGGTGACTATGGTCCCAGCTGCCTTGAGATCATTGACAAGATCCTCCCGTGTAGTTCTGGGCTGATTCCTCACCGTTCTCATGATCATTGCAACTCCACGAGGTGAGATCTTGCATGGAGTCCTAGGCCGAGGGAGATTGACAGTTATTTTGTGTTTCTTTCATTTGTGAATAATCACACCAACTGTTGTCACCTTCTCACCAAGCTGCATGGCGATGGTCTTGTAGCCCATTCCAGCCTTGTGTAGGTCTACAATCTTGTCCCTGACATCCTTGGAGAGCTCTTTGGTCTTGGCCATGGTGGAGACTTTGGAATCTGGTTGATTGATTGCTTCTGTGGACAGGTATCTTTTATACAGGTAAGAAACAGCTCGTTACCTGTATAAAAGACACCTGGGAGACAGAAATCTTTCTGATGGAGAGGGGGTCAAATACTTATTTCCCTCATTAAAATGGAAATCAATTTATAACATTTTTGGCATGCGTTTTTCTGGATTTTTGTTGTTGTTATTCTGTCTCTCACTGTTCAAATAAACCTACCATTAAAATTATAGACTGATAATTTCTTTGTCAGTGGACAAACATACGAAATCAGCAGGTGATCAAATACTTTTTTCCCTCACTGTATGATCTTAAAGGACAATACCATTTAAAAACTATCTTTTGGTATTTATTTCATTACTTCACTGTTAATTATTTCTGTACTTTCAAACTTCTACAGTTGAAGTTTACAGTTTCGGAAGTTTCGGAAGTTTACATATACCTTAGCCAAATACGTTTAAACTCAGTTTTTCACAAATCCTGACATTTAATCCTAGTAAAAATCTTAGGTCTGTTAGGATCACCACTTTATTTTAAGAATTTTTAATGTCAGAATAATAGTAGAGAGCATGATTCATTTCAGATTTTATTACTTTCATCACATTCCCAGTGGGTCTGTCACGACTTCCGCCGAAGTCGGTCCCTCTCCTTGTTCGGGCGGTGTTCGTCGGTGATCCATTTTTCATTGATCCATTTTTCATTTGTTTTGTCTTGTCTTCCTTCACACCTGGTTCCAATCCCATCAAATACATGTTGTGTATTTAACGCTCTGTTTCCCCTCATGTCCTTGTCGGAGATTGTTTTATTGTATGTTATGTGCAAGTCATGTGTCGGTGTGCGACGGGTTTTGTACCCACTTATATAGTTTTTTGTATATTTTGGTTTTTGGAGTTTTATGAGCTCTTATTATACCGTTTATACCAAGTTTGTTTTCCTGCGACTGACTTCCCTGCCACCGACACGCACCCATTACAGGGTCAGAAGTTTACATACACTCAATTAGTATTTGGTAGCATTGCCTTTAAATTGTTTAACTTGGGTCAAACGTTTCGGGTAGCCTTCCACAAGCTTCCCACAATAAGTTGGGTGAATTTTGGCCCATTCCTCCTGACAGAGCTGGTGTAACTGAGTCAGGTTTGTAGGCCTCCTTGCTCGCACTCGCTTTTTCAGTTCTGCCCACAAATCTTCTATAGGATTGAGGTCAGGGCTTTGTGATGGCTCCAATACCAATACCTTGACTTTGTTGTCCTTAAGCCATTTTGCCACAACTTTGGAAGTATGCTTGGGGTCATTGTTCATTTGGAAGACCCATTTGCGACCAAGATTTAACTTCCTGACTGATGTCTTGAGATGTTGCTTCAATATATCCACATAATTCTCCTTCCTCATAATGCCATCTATTTTGTGAAGTGCACCAATCCCTCCTGCAGCAAAGCACCCCCACAACATGATGCTGCCACCCCCATGCTTCACGGTTGGGATGGTGTTCTTCGGCTTTCAAGCCTCCCCCTTTTTCCTCCGAACATAACGATGGGCATTATGGCGAAACAGTTCTATTTTTGTTTCATCAGACAAGAGGGCATTTCTCCAAAAAGTATGATCTTTGTCCCCATATGCAGTTGCAAACCGTAGTCTGGCTTTTTTATGGCGGTTTTGGAGCAGTGGCTTCTTCCTTGCTTAGTGGCCTTTCAGGTTATGTCAATATAGGACTTGTTTTACTGTGGATACAGATAGTTTTGTACCTGTTTCCTCCAGCATCTTCACAAGGTTCTTTGCTGTTGTTCTGGGATTGATTTGCACTTTTCGCACCAAAGTACGTTCATCTCTAGGAGACAGAACGCGTCTCCAACCTGAGAGAATGGCGGCTGTGTGGTCCCATGGTGTTTATACTTGTTTACTATTGTTTGTACAGATGAACGTGGTACATTCAGGCGTTTGGAAATTGCTCCCAAGGATGAACCAGATTTGTGGAGGTCTACAATTTTTTCTCTGAGGTCTTGGCTGATTTCTTTTGATTTTCTCATGATGTCAAGCAAAGAGGAAATGAGTTTGAAGGTAGGCCTTGAAATACATCCACAGGTACACCTTCAATTGACTCAAATGATGTCAATTAGCCTATCAGAAGCTTCTAAAGCCATGACATAATTTTCTGGAATTTCTTCCAAGCTGTTTAAAGGCACAGTCAACTTAGTGTATGTAAACTTCTGACCCACTGGAATTGTGATACAGTGAATTATAAGTGAAATAATCTGTCTGTAAACACTTGTTGGAAACATTACTTGTGTCATGCACAAAGTAGATGTCCTAACCGACCTGCCAAAACTATAGTTTGTTAACAAGAAATTTGTGGAGTGGCTGAAAAATGAGTTTTAATGACTCCAAAGTGTATGTAAACTTCCGACTTCAACCGTATATCTTGAAAACTTCATTGCTGACATGCAAAACATGCTGGTACTGTACCAGCAGTGGACTAATGAAACGAATACCAAAAGATAGTTATTGAGTCGTATTATCCTTTCATAATATCAGGGAGTAGATTAAATACAGTACACTCAAAAAATTATGGGTTCAAAAGAGTTCTTCTAAGATCCTTAAAGTTCTTTGAAAAACCTTCTGGTTCTTGGCACTTAAAATGGCCCCAAAAAGGTTCTTCCAAGAACCCCAAAGGAGGTGGGGTTCGTCGAGGAACCTCATCAGTTGGTTGGGTTCTGTCACGCCCGCACCTTTGGGGGGGGGGGGGGTACTGTCACGCCCTGGCCATAGAGAGGCTTTTATTCTCTATTTTGGTTAGGCCTGGGTGTGACTAGGGTGGGCATTCTAGTTTCTTTATTTCTATGTTTTCTATTTCTTTGTGTTTGGCCGAGTGTGGTTCTCAATCAGAGGCAGCTGTCTATCGTTGTCTCTGATTGAGAACCATACTTAGGTAGCTCTTTTTTCCACCTGTCTTTGTGGGAAGATTACTTTGTTTTGGGCACATAACCTATAGCTTCACGGTTTGGTTTTGTAGTGTTTATTGTTTTGGTCGGTGTCATTTTTATGAATAAAAAGAAAATGTAAGCTCACCACGCTGCACCTTGGTCCACTCCTTTCAACAGCCGTGACAGGTTCTTGCAGGAACCTTACTGCCCTAACAAAACACTTGGATTTAAATTTGAAAAGACACAGGTGCCAGCACCCAATTGAACAATGTAAAGATCTCCTCAATTTAAGGTAAGGTTTGTCCCTTGATTGATCTAAATTGATATTGTTTTATGATGATACCATCTATCTTTTCATATTTGTGCAAATCTTTCTAAAACAGAAAATGGACACAATTCAAGGGACTGAACTGCTCACTTTTGTGTCTATGTCTGCAGGTATACAGACAAGGAGCCATACAAAGGTATGTCAATTGGTATTTGTATGTTATGCAGATCACATTTACCATCCTCCTTTTTTACCTCGTCAATGAATATCCCATAGGCCTCTACATTATGGACAGGGTTCACATTCAACACAGAAACAAGGTATGAATACCGTCGTGTGCATATTTTGTTAATCATCTGTATAATTACAATTCTTTGGATTCACAGACTTCACCCTCCCTACAACTCTGATGAATAAAATAGGAAACCTGTTCAATCACCATGCACTGCAAAATCATTCTGGCTATGGATACAGAGAACATCAACACATTAACATCAACACGCCAGAGGATATACCCATTGGAGTTGGGGCTCTGCTAGGAGAACTCCTATTTAGATTTTTTTTATTCTACTTTGCCACTAAAATCATAATAATCACTGAAAACTAAAATATTGTGTTATTGTTGTTATTATTATTATTAAGGTTCTTCGGGGACCCAATTAAAGAACCTTTTATTTTTTGTCTACATTTAAATGTCATTATATTATATCAAATGAAATCCTATTTATCCAATGTCCTTTTTGTACCTGTATGAGTTAGTGTTCTTTAAAGGTAAAGCAAAGACAGACCACACTGTTGGTTAGAGTTTTTGAGAAAGGGGGGGTCTGAGTTTCTCTCTCATAAAGGGGCCACCCTATAGATGAATACCCCAGCTTGCTATGGTCCAGACAGAGCCAACATGCTGCACTGTAGCTACAGTACTGTATCTGAATTGAGGGAGGGTTCAGAGGGTTGAGAGGGTTGACAGGCAAGGCAGGGGAGATGATTTACACAGCTCTAGTCTCTGTGTTGGTTCTAATCTCTGGACCAGACCTCCAGCGGGCCACGGGCCAGGCACCTCCCACAGGCTGGGAGAACAGCCAGTATAGATACAAAGTGGAACCTCTGGGTCTGAGTGTGTGTGTATGTGTATGTGGCGCCGGAAGAAATGGCAGCAGTTTTACGGGCGCCCAACCAATTGTGCTATTATGTGGGTTTTTTCGCGTTATTTGTAATTTATTTTGTACATAATGTTTCTGAAACCGTATTTTACGGAAAAAAAGAGCAACTGTATATAGACTGTCTTTTTACTGTTTTATTTCTTTACTTACCTAATACCTTTTCTGCACTATTGGTTAAAGCCTGTAAGTAAGCATTTCACTGTTGTATTCTGCGCACGTGACAAATACACTTTGATTTGATTTGATGTGTGTGTGTGTGTCTGTCTGTCTGTCTGTCTGTCTGTCTGTCTGTCTGTCTGTCTGTCTGTCTGTCTGTCTGTCTGTCTGTCTGTGTGTGTGGAGGGATATCAGTGGGACATCCATTTAGGAGCCCTTGGAGCTCGTAATATCAAGATGATCTATGAGGAGATTTTCCTTCTCATGCAGTATAACCCCAAGGTACTTCTCATACAGTATAATCCCAAGGGACTTCTCATGCAGTATAATCCCAAAATCCTTCTCATACAGTATAATCCCAAGGTCTTTCTCATACTGTCACACCCTGACTTTAAGAGAGCTTTTTATGTCTCTATTCTGGTTTGATCAGGGTGTGATTTGGGTGGGCAGTCTATGTTAATTTTTCTATGTTTTGTATTTCTTTGTTTTGGCCGGGTATGGTTCTCAATCAGGAACAGCTGTCTTCGTTGTCTCTGATTGGGAACCATACATAGGTAGCATTTTCGCACCTGTGTTTTGTGGGTAGTTATTTTCTGTTTAGTGTTTTCTGCACCTGACAGGACTGTTTCGGTTTTGTTTCTTACTTTGTTCTAGTGTTCAGTGTAAATAAAAGTCATGAACACTTACCACGCTGCGCTTTGGTCCGATCCTTCCTCATCCGACGACAACCGTTACACATACAGTATAATCCCAAGGTCCTTCTCATACAGTATAATCCCAAGGTCCCAGTGGAAATTGCTACTGGAGGTGCCTTTAATCCCATGCCTATTGGTCCCTGACAAACACATGTAAATAAGGAGATGCAACCCTCTGACCCCCCCCCCACACACACACACACACATACAGACACACACACACGCACACGCACGCACACACACACACACACACACATCCTCCTGCCACTTTCACTCCAGCAGGATGAAAGGATTAATGCATGTTTGACCAGCCATAATGAGATTGTGGCCGGAAGCATTGCAGAGAGAGGCTATAGCAGAACAGAGTGCAGTAATCCTGGTCATGCAAGGCTGTGGCTGCATACCAAATGGCACCCTATTGCCTATACAGTGCACTACTTTGACCAGAGCCCTATGGGGCAAGGTAGGGAATAGGGTGCCATTTGGGATTTAGCCTATGAGAGTTAAAGTTAAATGAGGTCTCGGTACAGTGGCACTGGGACAATGGGACTGCCAACCCCCCCCCCCCCCCCCCCCAACACTGCTTTGTTCCACAGGCTTACACCCTGCTAGCCAGGACAGGGCTTCCCCAGCCCAGTGATATCATCACACAGCTGATTGAGAACACAAAGGGCCTGCAAAAACATAGTGACATCTGCGTCTTTGACTACAGTCAAGACGCCCATAGACTACAATAAAGATGCCAGAAGACTACAATAAAGACGCCAGAAGACTACAATAAAGACGCCAATAGACTACAGTAAAGACTCAAGTAGACCACAATAAAGACGCCAAAAGACTACAATAAAGACACCAGAAGACTACAATAAAGACGCAAGAAGACTACAATAAAGACGCCAATATACTACAATAAAGACGCCAATAGACTACAATAAAGACGCTAGAAGACTACAATAAATACGCCAATAGACTACAATAAAGACGCCAGAAGACTACAATAAATACGCCAAAAGACTACAATAAAGACGCCAGAAGACTACAATAAAGACGCCAAAAGACTACAATAAAGACGCCATAAGACTACAATAAAGATGCCAATAGACTACAATACAGATGCCATAAAACTACAATAAAGACGCCAATAGACTACAATAAGGACGTCATAAAACTACAATAAAGACGCCAATAGACTACAATAAAGACGCCAGAAGACTACAATAAAGACGCCAATAGACTACAATAAAGACGCCAGAAGACTACAATAAAGACGCCAATAAACTACAATAAAGATGCCAGAAGACTACAATAAAGATGCCAATAGACTACAATAAAGATACCAGAAGACTACAATAAACACGCCAATAGACTACAATAAAGACGCCAATAGACTACAATAAAGATGCCAGAAGACTACAATAAAGATGCCAATAGACTACAATAAAGATGCCAGAAGACTACAATAAAGACGCCAATAGACTACAATAAAGACACCAATAGACTACAATAAAGACGCCATAAAACTACAATAAAGACGCCAGAAGACTACAATAAAGACGCCATAAAACTACAATAAAGACGCCAAAAGACTACAATAAAGATGCCAGAAAACTACAATAAACACGCCAGATATGAGATCTTGTTAAAGATCCTGCTTGGAGCCACGTCCCTTCAAAATACAGGCTGTGTCTCAAATGGCACACTACCCCCTATATAAGGCACTACCCTTAACCAGGGCCTATACTTTGTATACTTATAGTGCACTTCTTTTGACCCAGGGCTCTGGTCAAAAGTAGTGCACTATATAAGGGATAGGTAGGGTGCCATACTCTAAAAAGAGTATGGGATAGTAACTACAGGGCCAGATGGAAAAGGGATGGTGCTCAGCCTCAATTAGGTTGAGAGAGAGAGAGAGAGCGAGAGAGAGCGAGAGAGAGAGAGGTGAAAGTTGATCAGCAAAACTTATCTCCAAGTTTGTCCTCACCAGGAGGTACAGTACAGCAAGCAGCTGGGCCTTGGTCAAATGTAGTGCTCTATATAGGGTACAGGTCCTTGTCAAAAGTTGTGCACTATATAGGGAATAGGGTGCCATTTGACATACAACCATTGCTTTCCTGTTGGATTTCTTCAATTTGCATAATATCTTATATAATATTGGCTTCCACTGCTGCTCGGTAGCTCAGGAGATGTAGGCTAACTATTTAAAGGCTAGAGAAGCACGGCACACATCGAGTAATGATTTTGTTTAACCCCCTAAGGCACGGACATCGAATTAGCATAATTTTAAAATTCCCTATAAAAATCTGTCAGTTCAAGCTACAGATATTTGTAGTTTTTTTAAAAAAAAATTGTGTTTTTGCATTGGATGTGTCTCAAACCACCACATACGCCTATGTCGCACTTCCGCATCTGCAGTGAAAGGTGACAGAGCTAGAGTGGTGTTTGTCAGACCATGAGACATCCCGAAAATCACCTCTATGGAAAGACAAGACTCTCACAAACACAATGATGTTCTCTGTTTTGCTTTACAACCTCCACAAGTGTCAGGAGACTTGTCGGAAGTTGGTACAGCCGATCTGCCAACTTCTGTCTGTAGCATCCAAACCGTTTGGGCTACACACCCTGTGCAAAGGGGAGACTCTCACGAACAGTTGGTTGTTTTGCTCTAGGACACCCACAGGCCTCACAAAATCCATCTGTAGGTCCCCCGGTACCAGTTGAAAAAAATGTGGGAAGTATATATGAAGCCTGTTCAACATACCCTAGTCTTTTGATACGGTGGGGATACCAGGTTGTGGATCAGCTCCCCCTCTCAGGTAATGTACCTATCTGTATTATTACCCTCGGACAACATTATCTGAAACTGCTAATGGTCAGATAACTGTTTTAACGGGACTGTAATCTGGAAGAGTAATTATGAATGATGTCATGTGTTTTTCCTGCTTCCAGAGGTCAACCCTGTCTTGATGTGGAGGTCTTAAAGTCTTGAATGTCTTGGTCTCTGGTGCAACCTGATCTGCCTCCCTGCATTCCCTTTCATGTGCAGTTTTATTTTGGCTATTGTAAGGTGGAGATATATCTTAGGTCTAGGATAGTGTGGGGGTTTTGTGTTCCAATCCTCTGGGATTACGGAGAACTCTTGAAAACGAATAATACTGACAGGGAATTGAAATCCATGGTTATTTCCCTAAGTACATGCTCTGTTGAATCTCAACTTTAAATCCAATACGGCAGAATCAGGAGGTGTTTGTAAGATTTGTTTCTAGTGTTATGGTGAGGTTGTCATAATATGCATATCTTGCCAAAATGAATCCTAAAAAAAGCACAATGTTCAATCAACAGTCCACAAATCAGCTTCATGAATGCAAGGATCCACTGAGAAACAGATCTGCTAAGCCAGTGATTAAATGGCTTTGTCTACAACTATAACTAGCAATCCAGTTCTCTTTCTCTTTTGTAATATGTATTTATTTTGTAATATGCATGGACAAAAAGCCCAATCAGAGTCCTTGAACAAGTTTAGTCGGAAGATAATGTAACCTGTCCACTGTAAAGTCCTTTTTCGTTATATGTCGGACCCCAGTAAGACTAGCTGTCACCATTGGAGTCGGCTAATGGGGATCCTAATAAATCAAATAGATTTTCCCATGAGCTAGTTTACCTTTCTGCAGAGAAAATTTGCTCAATCAATTGGATCCCTATTTAGACATAATGCTATTGGTTCTCCAATTTCTCATATCTGCCATGCACACCTGAGCCCAATTAGTCGGAAAGGTCTTGGGAAAATGTGGTCCAGTGTTCCCAGAACGATTGATACTTAATGTACAGTGCACCTGAACAGTGCTGAATGACACGGGTTGCTTCCCAAACGGCACCCTAATTCCTATATAGTGCCCTACTTTGGACCAGTGCCCAATAGAACCTGGTCAAAAGAAGTGCACTAAGAAAGGGAATCGGGTTAATTTGGGACGCATCGAGGGAACTCCCCCAGCCAGCCACTGGCCAGTCAGCCATAGAAGTTTGCGCTTAAGTTTGATAAATGGTAGCAATTAAACAGTCTAAGAGCACTGCAGATGAAATGAACACATCGGCCTAGGGTTCAAATTCATAGCACAGGGGAAGCTTTGAAAGTGGCCCCAGTTTTGATAGTTCCTAATTCATATAAAGTATAAATGAATATAAATGACTTGAAGGGCAAGACATTCAAATGGAGCTTTAATACTATTACTCCACCGTTTGACTCTAATAGTTGATGCAACACCATCAACATAGCCCAATTAGTATAACCAAGGGGTGTTATTAATGTGGCACTTTTATGTTGACACAGACTAGCCTGCACTTCATTAGCACTAATCAACTCTAGAATTACATGAATAAACATTCACAGATTCTATTAAATTATTCATCATATGAAACTTTCGACGTGTTAGCTGTTTTGTTGATAACAAAAATATTCAAAAAAATTATTAAGCAGGTCTACCAATGATGGAAAAAAGGCCCTGGCACATAAATACTGAGAACAAACTCAGCAAAGTGTTTATAGAAACCTCTGTCATAATATGTGTAAGCAGTTGTCCTTACTCTTCAATAACACAGACCCCAAAGCAAAACAGGGGGAGAAAAATAGATTCATTCAAAGAGGAGATGTTATGCTGAGAGGTCCTCAGTGTCACGATCGTTGTCAGGGTGGAAATGACCAGACCAGCGTACATTTCTCTTGATTATGAATGAATGTCGCCAACAAAACAAGAAACAACCGTGCAGCTGACTAGGGCTATACAGGCCACTAACACAGACAACTACCGACAACTAAGGTGGAAAACAGGCTGCCTAAGACAACGATAGACAGCTGTCCCTGATTGAGAACCATACCCGGCCAAAACATAGAAACAGAGAACATAGAAATAAAGAAAACTAGAATGCCCACCCTAGTCACACCCTGGCCTAACCAAAATAGAGAATAAAAGCCTTTCTATGGCCAGGGTGTGACACTCAGTGATCCTCTCCAGTGATCCTCTCCAGTGATTCTCTCCAGTGATTCTCTCCAGTGATTCTCTCCAGTGATTCTCTCCAGTGATTCTCTCCAGTGATTCTCTCCACAGAACAAAGGGACAGGATGTAGTTTTATAACCCAGCACTAGCCTGTGGTTGACCAATTAGAATTCCTTGCAATAAAACGGGGCCAATGGCCAAATAACAAGTATCCTATTTCAGGTTCAATGTTTAAACAATTTGGACCAATGAGAACTTAGCATGTAGCTATGAATCCCGGACTGAAATTCCTCCCATGTCTCTGACCCATTGATCATTAATCCCCTATTACAGAAAAAACACTACTTCCATTGACCGTTAATACTCTATTGACTTTTAGTCCTCTTGACCTTTAGTACTCTAGAAGCACAAGCATTTCGCTACACTCGCATTAAAACCATGTGTATGTGACCAATAAAATGTGATTTGATTTGATTTGACCTCTTGTCCTCTGCGTTGTGTACTTATCTTTGAAATATTCTTACACTTCCCCAAGACCATTTAGAAAAGTAATATACTTCAAATCTATTTTTAGAAAACAATAAACATGAAAAAAAATAGACAGTATTAAAAACATTAGCAGTAACCAAAAAATGATTTACATTAAACACCTTGCATTTCTATAAAACACATATTGTACTTGCTGTTACAATAAGAAACAGATTTCAAACAAAGTGATAGAAAATAAGTATTAACATGCGTAATGATGACGTCCCTTACAATTCCTACCACATCCTGTATTAGGAGGAAACTCACAAAAACAATTGTAGGTAGGCAGCCACCTCTCTGTGCTAGTGGTGGCTGTTTAACAATCTGATGGCTTTGAAAAAGAAGCTGTTCTTCAATCTCTCTGATGCACCTACTGTATACCACCCTCTGGGTTTTTGATGACAAGCCACATTTTTTCAGCCTCCTGAGGCTGTCTGTGTGCGTGTACTATTTCAGTTTGTCGGTGATATGTACACCGAGGAACTTAAAACCTTCCACGTTCTCCACTGCTGTCCCGTCAATGTGGATAGGGAGGGTGCTCCCTTTGCTGTTTCCTGAAGTCCATGATCTTTAGTTTTGCTGACATTGAGTGAGAGGTTATTTTCCTGACATCACACACCGAGGGCCCTCACCTCCTCCCTGTAGGCTGTCTCATTGTTGTTGGTAATCAAGCCTACCACTGTAGTGTCGTCCACAAACTTGATGATTGAGTTGGCCACGCAGTTGTGGGTAAACAGGGAGTACAGGAGAGGGCTGAGAACGCACCCTTGTGGGGCCCCAGCGTTGAGGATCAGCGGTGTGGAGATGTTGTTTCCTACCTTCACCACTTGGGGGGGCAACCCGTCAGGAAGTCCAGGACCCAGTTGCACAGGGCGGAGTTGATACCCAGGGTCTCAATCTTAATGATGAGTTTGGAGGGTACTATGGTGTTGAATGCTGAGCTGTAGTCAATGAACAGCATTCTTACATAGGTATTCCTATGGGAGAGGGCAGTGTGGGATAGGGCAGTGTGCAGTGTGATGGTGATTGCATCGTCTGTGGACCTATTGGGGTGGTAAGCAAATTGGAGTGGGTCTAGGGTAACAGGTAGGGTGTGGAGGTGATATGATCCTTGACTAGTCTCTCAAAGCACTTCATGATGACAGAAGTGAGTGCTACAGGGCAATAGTAATTGTGGGGACAGCACACTGCGATAGGGATTGACTGAATATGTCTGTAAACACCCCAGCCAGCTGGTCTGCGCATGCTCTGAGGACACGGCTATGGATGCCATCTGTGCCGGCAGCCTTGCGAAGGTTAACACGTGTAAATGTTTTACTCACGTCAGCCACGGAGAAGGAGACCCCACAGTCTTTGGTAGCGGGCCGTGTCGGTGGCACTGTATTGTCCTCAAAGTTCGCAAAAAAGTTGTTTCATTTGTCTGGGAGCAAGACGTCCTATTGGCAAGGTAATCATTCACCAAGTCCTTTAACAACTTCTTGTCAATAGGGGGGCGCTGTTTTCACTTTGGAAAAAATCGTGCCCAAATTAAACTGCCTCGTACTCTATTCTAGATCGTACAATATGCATATTATTATTACTATTGGATAGAAAACTCTCAAAACTGTTTGAGAGTTTCTAAAACTGTTTGCATTATATCTGTGAGTAAAACAGAACTCATTTTGCAGCAAACTTCCATACAGGAAGTGAAAAATCTGAAAACGATGCTCTGTTCCAGGGCCTGCCTATTCAATTGCCTAATATTTATCGATATGCATGCACTTCATACGCCTTCCACTAGATGCCAACAGGCAGTGGAAGGTGGAATGGGGTGTCTAGCTTGATCTGAGGCCGAACAAGAGCTTTTGGAGTGACAGGTCTGGAAATTTCTTTGTCTTCTCTGGCGCGCGAAGTACGTCGACAATGGCTTCTGAAAAGCGTTCGGTATACACGGCGGATATCTCCGGCTCTGATTTTATTTGATACATGTGATAATAACATCATAAAGTAGTTTTTTTCAACCGAGTTGTATCAGTTTATTCAATGTTTATTGGGACTTTTGGAGTTTTCCGTTCTTTGCGTCAAGAGAAGATGGGCATGTTCACGCCACATGGCTAGCTAAGGTTGCTAATTCGACAGGAGAAAAGGACATTCTAAAACCAAACAACAATTTATTCTGGACCTAGGACTCCTTGTACAAGATTCTGATGGAAGCTCAGCAAAAGTAAGAACAATTTATGATGTTATTTCGTATTTCTGTGGAAAATGTTGATTCCTATTCTCTGCCGTTTTGGCGGGCGCTGTCTCGCAATAACGCAAGCTGTTTGTTATGGTAAAGTTATTTTTAAAAATCTAACACGGCGGTTGCATTAAGAACCAGTGTATCTTTCATTTGCCATACAACAAGTATTTTTATGTAAAGTTTATGATGAGTTCTTTGGTCAGATTAGGTGAGTGTCTAAAATAGCTCCGGACATTCTGGTGAATCGATGCTACATATTCACAATGTATAACCACGGTTTGCAGCTCTAAATATGCACATTTTCGAACAAAACATAAGTGTATTGTATAACCTGATGTTATAAGACTGTCATCTGATGAAGTTGGTCAAGGTTAGTGATTAATTTTATATCTTTTGCTGGTTTTTGCGAATGCTATCTATGCGGTGAATAAATGCGGTTGTGTGTTTGGCTATTGTGGTAAGCTAATATAATGCTATATTGTGTTTTTGCTGTAAAACACTTAAAAAATCGGAAATATTGGCTGGATTTACAAGATGTTTATCTTTCATTTGCTGTACACCATGTATTTTTCATAAATGTTTTATGATGAGTATTTAGGTATTTCACGTTGCTCTCTGTAATTATTCTGGCTGCTTTGGTGATATTTTTGATGGTAGCTGCAATGTAAAACTATGATTTATACCTCAAATATGCACATTTTTGAACAAAACATAAATTTATTGTATAACATGTTATAAGACTGTCATCTGATGAAGTTGTTTCTTGGTTAGTGACTAATTATATCTCTATTTGGTCGGTTTTGTGATAGCTACCTATGCGGTAGAAACATGGTGAAAATATGAGGTTGAGTCTTTGGCTATTGTGGTTAGCTAATAGAAATACATATTGTGTTTTCGCTGTAAAACATTTTAAAAATCGGAAATGATGGCTGGATTCACAAGATGTTTATCTTTCATTTGCTGTATTGGACTTGTGATTTCATGATATTTATATGCTATTATTTATTTGTGGCGCTATGCTAGGCTATGCTAGTCAGCTTTTACTGATGAGGATGCGCCCGGATCCGGGATGGGTGTTAAGTAAAGGTTAAAAGTGACCAGCTCTTCCACACTGGTATCAGTCCCATGTAGATAACTATTAGAACTTATGCTCTGGCAGATAAATACTGAGAACAAACTCAGCAAAGTGTTTCAGCCACTGCCTGTCACTGATTCAGGGAAAAATAGGAAATATCAGAAGACAGAGGGGATATCTTTGGTAATGATTGAAGTCATATTCATCTTCTCTCAGAAACTATTATGTTACACTCTCTCTCTCTCAACTGTGGGACAGACTATGTTTGTTCCCAGACTTTGGACTCTGACTCTTATCGGCTTGTATTCATGCTACCTGATGAAAATGCTGTACAATATGATCTTACTGCCGTCTAATGCACATTCAAATGTCATAAACCAACACTGCAAATCTCTCCCAGTCCTCTGCCATGCCCTGATTGTATTATCACTGATGATATCTGGAAATGTGCATGTACACCCTGGCCCATCTACTGTTGCTAGCCCGAATTCTGACTTGTGCTCTGATATCTGCTTCACTGATTTCTGCTCTCGTAAAAGCCTGGGTTTTCTGCACGTTAACACTAGAAGCTTATTACATCAAATGTATCAATTGAAAGTGTGGGTTCACAGCTCCTATCCAGATGTGTTGGTCATTACTGAGACTTGGTTAAGAAAGAGGATTTTGAACACTGATGTTAACTTTTCTGGTTATAACCTTTTTCGGCAAGACAGATCTTCCAAAGGTGGTGGAGTGGCAATCTTTACCAAGGAACACCTTCAGTGCTCGGTTGTCTCCACCAAGTCTGTCCCCAAACAATTTGACTTTCTGGATTTAAGCATTAAACTTTCAAATATCTCTTTGTTGACTGTCGCTGGGTGTTATCATCAACCATCAGCACTGGCCTGTACCCTAAATGGCTAGGTGTGCAATAGAGACTGCATCATCTGTGGATCTGTTGGGGTGGAATGCAAATTGGAGTGGGTCTAGGGTTTATGGGATGATGGTGTTGATGTGAGCCATGACCAGCCTTTCAAAGCACTTAAAGGCTACAGACTGTGTGCTACAGGTCGGTAGTCATTTAGGCAGGTTACCTTAGTGTTATTGGGCACAGGCACTCTGGTGGTCTGTTTAGAACATGTTGGTATTACAGACTCAGACAGGTAGAGGTTGAAAATATCAGTGAAGACACTTGGCAGTTGATCAGCGCATGCTTGCAGTACAAGTCCTGGTAATCCGTCAGGCCCTGCGGCCTTGTGAATGTTAACCTGTTCAAAGGTCTTATTCACAACGGCTGCGGAGAGCACGATCACACAGTCTTCCGAAACAGCTGGTGCTCTCATGCATATTTCAGTGATATTTGCCTCGAAGCGAGCATAGAAGTAGTTTAGCTCGTCCGGTGGGCTCATGTCACTGGGCAGCTCTCGGCTGTGCTTCTCTTTGTAGTCTGTAATGGTTTGCAAGCCCTGCCACATCCGACGAGCATCAGAGCTGGTGTAGAATGATTCAAGCTTAGTACTGTATTGACGCTTTGCCTGTTTGATGGTTCGTCGGAGGGCGTAGCAAGATTTCTTATAATCTTCCGGGTTAGAGTCCCGCTCCTTGAAAGCGGTAGGTCTAGCCTTTAGCTCAGTGCAGATATTACCTGTAATCCATGGCTTCTGGTTGGGGTATGTACGTACGGTCACTGTGGGGACGATGTCATCGATGCACTTATTGATGAAGCCAATGACTGATGTGGTGTACCCTTCAATGCCATCGGGGGAATCCCTGAACATATTCCAGTCTGTGCTAGCAAAACAGTCCTGTAGCTTAGCATCTGTTTCATCTGACCACTTTTTTATTGATCGAGTCACTGGTGTTTCCTGCTTTAATTTTTGCTTGTAAGCGGGAATCAGGAGGATAGAATTATGGTCAGATTTGCCAAATGGAGGGCAAGAGAGAGCTTTGTATGCATCTCTGTGTGTAACGGAATTCCTCCTCCTCTTCATACGAAGAGGAGGAGTAGTGATTCGACCAAAATGCAGCGTGGTTATGTGACATAATGATTTATTAAACAAGACGAAGACGAAACGAAATACACTTGATAAACTACAAAACAAATAAACGATGTAGACAGACCTGGACACGAACTTACATATAACGTGAAGAACGCATGAACAGGAAACAGACTACATACAAAACGAACGAACGAACGATACCGAAACAGTCCCGTGTGGCGTAACATACAGACACTGACACAGGAGACAACCACCCACAAACAAACAATGTGACACCACCTACCTTAATATGATTCTCAATCAGAGGAGATGAAAACCACCTGCCTCTAATTGAGAACCATATCAGGTACCCATTAAAACCAACATAGAAACACAAAACATAGACTGCCCACCCAAACTCACGTCCTGACCAACTAACACATACAAAACTAACAGAAAACAGGTCAGGAACGTGACACTGTGTGTGGAATAAAGGTGGTCCAAAGATGTTTTCCCTCTGGTTGCACATTTAACATTTGGTAAGATGGATTTAAGTTTCCCTGCATTAAAGTCCCAGGCCACTAGGAGCGCCGCTTCTGGGTGAACGTTTTCCTGTTTGCTTATGGCGGAATACAGCTCATTGAGTGCGGACTTAGTGCCATCATCAGTCTGTGGTGGTATGTAGACAGCTACAAAAAATACAGATGAAAACTCTCTAGGTAGATTGTGTGGTCTACAGCTTATCATGAGATACTCTACCACAGGCGAGCAAAACCTCAAGACTTCCTTAGATATCGTGCACCAGCTGTTGTTTACAAAAATACATAGTCCACTGCCACTTGTCTTACCAGACACCGCTGTTCTATCCTGCCGATACAGTGTATAACCAGCCAGCTGTATGTTGATAATGTCGTCGTTCAGCCACGACTCCGTGAAGCATTAAATATTACAGTTTTGAATGTCCCGTTGGTAGTTTAATCTTCCGCGTAGGTCATCGATTTTATTTTTCAAAGATTGCACGTTTGATAGCAGAATGGAAGGCAGTGTGGGTTTATTAGATCGACTACGAATTCTCAGAAGGCAGCCCGCCCTCCGGACCCTTTTTCTCCGCCTTCTCTTCATGCAAATTACGGGGATCTGGGCCTGTTCCCGGGAAAGCAGTATGTCATTCACGTCGGGCTCGTTAGAGTAAAAAAAGGATTCTGCCAGTTCTTGTTGAGTAATCTCAGTTCTGATGTCCAGAAGTTATTTTCGGTCATAAGAGACGGTAGCAGCAACATTATGTACAAAATAAGTTACAAAATAAGTTACAAACAACGCAAAGAAACAAAAAAAAATCCTGGCCCCTGACCAAGCAGGAATCCTTTTGCCTTTTGGTAGCCTGTCATTGTAAATAAGAATGTGTTCTTAACTGACTTGCCTTGTTAAATAAAGGTTAAATAAAAAAAGTTTAAAATATAAAAAACTCTCTCTCAAAGTAATGCCAGAAATAATGACCTTAAAAGATTGTGTCAGCAGGAGAAATCAATCATGTCTGTATGTGTTTATCTGCTCCGTGTCGTACCGTTACCAGCCTAAACCGAAGGCTGCTGTTGCTAAGGGTCATTTCACCACGCACCAATAAAGTTCAGAAGAAGGACGACAGAAAGAGGCAATGGTGCGTTGTACTGAGTAGGTCCTAAATGACAACCTATTCCCCATTTGGCGCACTACCTCTGACCAGGGCCAAATAGGTCACTCTGTAGGGAATAGGGTGCCATTTGGGAAGCAATGAATGACTCGCCTCCTAAAAATAGTATGGGATAGTAAGTAAGTAGCCTTGTCCAAGCCAGAATGGCAGGAGCCTATCTCCTGTTTCTGTAGCGTGAGGCAGCTTAATATACAAGTACACCCTCTAGATACACTAGTCTATCACAGGGCCTTACCCGCAATCTATGTCCTTAATGCTGAGTGCCAAGCAGAGATGCATCAGGTCCTATTTTTACAGTCTTTGGTATGCAATCTCAGAGCAAATGCTCTAACCACAAGGCCACTGAGTTGGTCAATCTTGTAAGTACAGTGCCAGTTGGAAAAGCGACGGCGTTCAGCCTCTGAAAGTTAAATTAATGACACAAGCAGATAACTGCTGTGTGTTGACATAATGAGATGCATTATGGACCCTGTCCCTGACTGGACCCTGCCCCTGACTGAAGTGTGGACTGTAAGATGTAATTACTGTCCACAAAACAATCTTGGCCACTGGCGTCCTCAAAGAGCAATAGTCTCTTCTTTAGTTGCACTAGGAAAAGCCAAGAGCAAGATGACACTCGCTGACAAAATAACTGCAATTTTACATATACAACCACATTTTAGTTCTGACCTGAACTGTTCATGCTTCCCCAATGAGCTGTGGGTAATAATTCACCTAATTAAACCCCAGCTACTTTTCTGGACTTATTTTGTTCACATTGACCCTTGACCCTTGACCCTTGTCCCTCAGAGCTCAATAGACCCATTGTTTCAGGGTGCCTGTAGGTTACCAGGGGTCAGTGACAGTTATGGTCACAGTTATATGGTTATGGGCAGGAGGAGCATGACTTTACTGATCTAACAAAAATTCCCCCTGTTCCCAGCTTGGGCTTGTATATGTGTGCAGAGCACTGCATGCAGAGTTGAGACATAAGGGTCTGTGTCCCAAATGGCACCCTATTCCCTACATAATGCACTGCTTTTGACCAGGACCCATAGGGCTCTGGTCAAAAGTTATGTACTATATAGGGAACAGGGTGCCATTTGGAACAGGCCCATCATGGTCTCCAACAGGAGCTGGAGGGTCCCTCAGCTGTCAGAGCAGAGCCTATAAACTGGTCATTCATTGGCTGTAACCAGAGTGGATCCTGAGGATCCTCTGCAACAGGCCAGTCTTTGTGTGCTCACTGCTCGCCACAGTCTTGACCCTCTGACCTCTGGTCTGCGGAAATCACCAGTATTAACTTGAGATAAGCTCAACCTCGCTGTCACTAACTGTATGTTTGTTTAGAGCAATGTGCCATGCCATTGCACCTTCAATCCCATCTTTGGCCATCACTGTAATCCTGTACCGCTTTGTTCATTAGACTGATCGACCTAACAAGACCATAAAAAGTGGCTTTTCTCAATTAAAGTGGGAAAATGACCATCTGAAGCTATGGAAAAAAATGGAACAAATATAAATAGTCTCAGGAGCATAAAAGTGAAGCAGAAAATCTGTAGGTAAAGGATGTATTTTGATGTATGTGCTCGCTTGTCTCAAATGGCATCCTATTCCCTATATAGTGCACTATTTTTGACCAGGGTCTATATGACTCTGGTCAAAAGTAGTGTACTATATAGGGAATGGGGTGCTTTTGGGGACACAGCCCGTGACTCTGATTGTCACGCGGGACTAGGTGGGTGAAGGAATCAGACGCAGAGAGTTCCACTGGGGAAAAGTGCTTTTTACTTATGCACACAAGAATGATAACCCCAAACATACAGGGCGCAGACAGCAACATGACAACCCAAAAACACAGGGTGCCAAGTACAATAGAAAAAATAAATCCACCTCTACCTAAAACGCACACATGTAACATAAAGACAATCCCGCACTGTCACGATCGTGTGGAGGAGAGACGGACCAAAACGCAGCATGTGGAAAATAAGCCATCTTCCTTTTATTATTGAAGAAGGCAAAACGAAACAAAACACATACAAACTAACAAAACAACAAACGACCGTGAAGCTATAAACGTAGTGCACACATACAGGCTACAAACGTTCACCATAGACAATTCCCCACAACAAACTAAAGCCTATGGCTACCTTAAATATGGCTCCCAATCAGAGACAACAGAAACCAGCTGTCTCTAATTGGGAACCCATTCAGGCAACCATAGACTTTCCTAGACAACTACTCACAACATAGACACAGCTAGACAACTATACTAAACATAAACCCAACTACTCTAAATAAACCCCCTAAACCTTACAATCACCCTGGACACTACAAAACCCACATAAATACCCATGTCACACCCTGACCTAACTAAAATAATAAAGAAAACAAAGAATACTAAGGCCAGGGCGTGACATAGCCCCCCCCTTAAGGTGCGAACTCCGGGCGCACCAGCACAAAGTCTAGGGGAGGGTCTGGGTGGGCATCTGACCACGGTGGTGGCTCAGGCTCAGGGCGAGGTCCCCACCCCACCATAGTCAATCCCAGCTTATATCTCCCCCTACAAATGACCACCCTCATATTACCCCCACTTAATCTTTTGGGTAACATCGACACAAGGGGCAGCACCGGGATAGAGGAATAGCTCAGGACAGAGGGATAGCTCAGGACAGAGGGATAGCTCAGGATAGAGAGGTAGCTCAGGATAGAGAGGTAGCTCAGGATAGAGGGGCAACTCCGGACTGAAAGGCAGCTCCGGACAGAGAGACAGCTCTGGACTGAGGGGCAGTTCTGGAGAAATAGCCGCTCTGGGCTGAGGGACAGCTCATGACTGGCTGACGGCTCTGGACGCTCATGGCTGGCTGACGGCTCTGGACGCTCATGGCTGGCTGACGGCTCTGGACGCTCATGGCTGGCTGACGGCTCTGGACGCTCATGGCTGGCTGACGGCTCTGGACGCTCATGGCTGGCTGACGGCTCTGGACGCTCATGGCTGGCTGACGGCTCTGGACGCTCATGGCTGGCTGACGGCTCTGGACGCTCATGGCTGGCTGACGGCTCTGGCAGATCCTGTCTGGTTGGCGGCTCTGGCAGATCCTGTCTGGTTGGCGGCTCTGGCAGATCCTGTCTGGTTGGCGGCTCTGGCAGATCCTGTCTGGTTGGCGGCTCTGGCAGATCCTGTCTGGTTGGCGGCTCTGGCAGATCCTGACTGACGAATGGCTCTAGCGGCTCCTGACTGACTATCGGCTCTGACGGCTCGGGACAGACGGGCGGCTCTAATGGCTCGGGACAGACGGATGGCTCAGACGGCACTGGGCAGACGGATGGCTCAGACGGCGCTGGGGAGACGGATGGCTCAGACGGCGCTGGGGAGACGGATGGCTCAGATGGCGCTGAGGAGACGGATGGCTCAGATGGCGCTGAGGAGACGGATGGCTCAGACTGATCCTGTCTGGCGGAAGGCTTTAGCGGCTCCTGTCTGGCGGAAGGCTCTAGCGGCTCCTGTCTGGCGAAAGGCTCTGTAGGCTCAGGGCAGACGGGCGGCTTTGCAGGCTCATGGCAGACGGGCGGCTTTGAAGGCTCAATACAGACGGGCAGTTCAGTCACCTTTGGGCAGACGGCAGACTGTGGCCGGCTGAGACGCACTGTAGGCCTGGTGCGTGGTGCCGGAACTGGAGGTACCGGGCTAAGGACACGCACCTTCAGGCTAGTGCGGGGAACAACAACAGGGCACACTGAGTTCTCAAGGCGCACTATATGCCTAGTGCGTGGTACCGGACTGATGGCACGCACCTCAGGACGAGTGCGGGGAGAAATAACAGTGTGTACAGGACTCAGGAGACGCACAGGTGGCTTAGTGCGTGGTACCGGAACTGGAGGCACTGGGCTGGAGACACGCACCATAGGGAGAGTGTGTGGAAGAGGAACAGGGCTCTGAAAACGCACTGGAAGCCTGGTGCGTAGTGTAGGCACTGGTGGTACTGGGCTGGGGCGGGGAGGTGGCGCCGGAAATACCGGACCGTGCAGGCGTACTGGCTCCCTTGAGCACTGAGCCTGCCCAACCCTACCTGGTTGAATGCTCCCCGTCGCCCGACCAGTGCGGGGAGGTGGAATAACCCGCACCGGGCTATGTAGGCGAACCGGGGACACCATGCGTAAGGCTGGTGCCATGTAAGCCGGCCCGAGGAGACGTACTGGTGGCCAGATATGTAGGGCCGGCTTCATGACATTTGGCTCAATGCCCAATCTAGCCCTACCAGTGCGGGGAGGTGGAATAACCCGCACTGGGCTATGCACCCGTACAGGAGACACCGTGCGCTCTACTGCGTAACACGGCGTCTGCCCGTACTCCCGCTCTCCACGGTTAGCCTGGGAAGTGGGCGCAGGTCTCCTACCTGCCCTTGGCCCACTACCTCTTAGCCCCCCCCCAAGAAATTTTTGGGTAGTACTCACGGGCTTTTCAGGCTTCCAGCCACGTCTCCTTGCTGCCTCCTCATATCTCCGCCTCTCTGCCTTCGCTGCCTCCAGCTCAGCTTTGGGGCGGTTATATTCTCCTGGTATTTCTCGGTCCAGAATTTCCTCCCAATTCCAATAGTCCAGTGTAGGTGGGTCCTGTTGTTGTTGCACACGCTGCTTGATCCGATGTTGGTGGGGAATTCTGTCACGATCGTGTGGAGGAGAGACGGACCAAAACGCAGCATGTGGAAAATAAGCCATCTTCCTTTTATTATTGAAGAAGGCAAAACGAAACAAAACACATACAAACTAACAAAACAACAAACGACCGTGAAGCTATAAACGTAGTGCACACATACAGGCTACAAACGTTCACCATAGACAATTCCCCACAACAAACTAAAGCCTATGGCTACCTTAAATATGGCTCCCAATCAGAGACAACAGAAACCAGCTGTCTCTAATTGGGAACCCATTCAGGCAACCATAGACTTTCCTAGACAACTACTCACAACATAGACACAGCTAGACAACTATACTAAACATAAACCCAACTACTCTAAATAAACCCCCTAAACCTTACAATCACCCTGGACACTACAAAACCCACATAAATACCCATGTCACACCCTGACCTAACTAAAATAATAAAGAAAACAAAGAATACTAAGGCCAGGGCGTGACACGCACAAAACAAGGGCGGTTCAAACGACTAAAAATAGGGAAGCTCATTAAACCAAACAACAGAAACACAGGTGAACCTAATTAGACAAAACAAACAGACAAACAAAAAAGGGATCGGTGGCGGCTAGTAGGACGGTGACGACGACCGCCGAGCACCGCCCGAACATGCAGGGGAGCCAACTGACAGTACCCCCCCCCCCCCCCCCCCCCCCCCCGACGCGCGGCTCCCACAGCGCGCCGCCACCGGCCTCGAGGACGACCTGGAGGGCGAGGCGCCAAGCGATCCGGGTGGAGGCGGTGGAAATCTCTCAGGAGAGAAGGATCCAAAATGTCCCCCACCGGAACCCAGCATCTCTCCTCCGGACCGTACCCCTCCCAGTCCACGAGGTACTGTAGGCCCCTCACCCGGCGTCTCGAGTCCAGAATGCCACGTACTGTGTACGCCGGGGACCCCTCGATGTCCAGAGGGGGCAGAGGGACCTCAGGCACCTCACCTTCCTGCAGGGGACCAGCCACCACCGGCCTGAGGAGAGACACATGAAACGAGGGGTTAATACGGTAATACCTAGGAAGTTGTAACCTGTAACACACCTCGTTTATTCTCCTCAGGACTTTAAATGGCCCCACACACTGCGGCCCCAGCTTCCGACAGGGCAGGCGGAGGGGCAGGTTTCGGGTCGAGAGCCAGACCCGGTACCCCGGTGCGAACACGGGGGTCTCACTGCGGTGCTGGTCAGCGCTCCTCTTCTGCCGTTCTCCCGCTAGTCTTAGCGATTCCTGGACGGCTTTCCAGGTGTCCTTGGAGCGCTGTACCCATTCCTCTACTGCAGGAGCCTCGGTCTGGCTCTGATGCCATGGGGCCAGGACCGGCTGGTAACCCAACACACACTCAAAAGGGGACATGTTCGTTGAGGAGTGGCGGAGGGAGTTCTGAGCGAGCTCAGCCCGAGGAACATACCTCGCCCACTCACCAGGCCGGTCCCAGCAATATGACCGCAGAAACCTGCCCACATCCTGGTTTACGCGCTCCACCTGCCAATTACTCTCGGGGTTAAAACCCGAGGTCAAGCTGGTCGAGACCACCAGTCTCTCCATAAACGCCCTCCAAACTCTGGACGTGAATTGGGGGCCCCGATCAGAAACGATGTCCTCAGGCACCACATAGTGCCGGAAGACATGGGTAAACAAGGCCTCCGCAGTCTGCAGGGCCGTAGGGAGACCGGGCAACGGGATGAGACGGCAGGACTTAGAAAACCAATCCACAACGACCAGGATCGTAGTACTTCCCAGGGACGGGGGTTGATCGGTAAGAAAGTCCACCGATAAGTGTGTCCACGGCCGTTGTGGAACGGGGAGGGACTGTAACTTCCCTCTAGGCAAGTGCCGAGGAGCCTTGCTCTGAGCGCTACACCGAGCAGGAGGAGACATAAAATCTCACGTCCTTAGCCAACGTGGGCCACCAGTATCTCCCTCTAAGACTCCGCACTGTCCTCTCGATGCCAGGATGACCAGAGGAGGGGAGAGTATGAGCCCAACGGATTAGCTTATCCCGGACCCCCCTCGGCACGTACTGAGCCCCCGCTGGACGGTTAGGGGGGGGGGGGCGGCTCCAACCGTGAGGCCCTCTCTATCTCCGCGTCCACCTCCCATACTACCGGTGCCACGAGACATGAAGGTGGAATGATGGGAGTTGGCTCAACGGACCGCTCCTCGGTATCATAGAGGCGGGACAGCGCGTCGGCTTTGGTGTTTTGGGAGCCTGGCCGGTACGAGATGGTGAACCGAAACCGGGTGAAAAACATGGCCCATCTAGCTTGACGCGGATTTAGTCTCCTCGCTGCCCGGATATACTCGAGATTACGATGGTCAGTCCAGATGAGAAAAGGGTGTTTCGCCCCCTCAAGCCAATGTCTCCACACCTTCAGAGCCTTGACTACAGCTAACAACTCCCGGTCCCCCACGTCATAGTTCCGCTCCGCCGGACCGAGTTTCCTCGAAAAAAAGGCACAAGGGCGGAGCTTGCGTGGCAAGCCCGAGCGCTGGGACAGCACGGCTCCGACCCCCACCTCGGACGTGTCCACCTCCACTATGAACACCAAAGAGGGGTCCGGATGCGCCAACACGGGCGCATTGGTGAACAGCTCCTTCAGACGACTGAAAGCTCTGCCCGCCTCTGCTGACCAACGCAAGCGCACCGATCCTCCCTTCAGCAGTGAGGTAATGGGAGCAGCCACCTGACCAAAACCCCGGATAAACCTCCGGTAGTAATTGGCAAACCCTAAAAACCGCTGCTCCTCTTTCACCGTGGTCGGAGTCGGCCAATTACGCACGGCTGTAACGCGGTCACCCTCCATCACCACCCCGGAGGTGGAAATACGATAACCCAGGAAGGAAACGGCCTGTTTGAAGAACACACATTTCTCCGCCTTGCAATACAGGTCATTCTCCAGCAGTCGCCCCAGTACCTTACGCACCAGAGACACATGCGCCGCGCGGGTGGCAGAATAGATCAAGATGTCATCGATGTACACTACCACTCCCTGCCCAAGCAGGTCTCGGAGAATCTCATCTACGAAGGATTGGAAGACGGCTGGAGCATTTTTCAAACTATATGGCATGACGCGGTACTCATAATGGCCAGATGTAGTACTAAATGCGGTTTTCCACTCATCTCCTCCCCGGATACGCACCAGATTATACGCACTCCTCAGGTCCAGTTTTGTGAAAAAGCGCGCCCCGTGAAATGATTCCACCGCCGTAGCGATGAGAGGTAGTGGGTAACTAAACCCCACTGTGATGGAATTTAGACCTCGATAATCAATGCACGGACGCAGACCTCCCACCTTCTTCTTCACAAAAAAGAAGCTCGAGGAGACGGGTGATGCGGAGGGCCGAATGTACCCCTGTCCCAGCGATTCAGCAACATATGTCTCCATAGCTACTGTCTCCTCCTGGGACAATGGATACACGTGACTCCTAGGAAGTGCAGCGTTCTCCAGGAGGTCTATCGCGCAGTCCCCTCGACGATGGGGTGGTAATTGAGTCGCCTTCTTTTTACTGAAGGCGATAGCCAAATCGGCATATTCAGAGGGAATGCGCACGGTGGAAACCTGGTCTGGACTCTCCACCGTCGTCGCACCAACGGCAACTCCTATACACCTGCCTGAACACTCCTCTGACCACCCCTTAAGAGCCCCCTGTCGCCAGGAAATCACCGGGTTGTGCTGAGCTAGCCAGGGAATTCCCAACACCACTGGAAACGCAGGTGAATCAATAAGGAACAGACTAATCTGCTCCTTATGACTCCCCTGCGTTACCATGTCCAGCGGTACCGTGGCCTCCCTGACCACTCCTGACCCTAATGGTCGGCTATCTAAGGAGTGTACGGGGAAAGGTAGGTCTAACGAATCCCTAGCCTTAACGCGAGCCCCCGATCCATGAAATTCCCAGCTGCGCCTGAATCGACTAGCGCCTTATGCTGTAGAGAGGGAGAAAAACCAGGGAAAGAGGTTAACACATACATATGACCGACAGTAAGCTCTGGGTGAGTCTGGTGCTGACTCACCTGGGGTGATCGAGTAGTGCTCCGCCTGCCCTCCCGACTCCCAGACGAGGTCCTCCAGCACCGGTCGGACGTGTGTCCTCGCCGACCACAACTGGTGCAGGAGGACACTCCTCCTCCTGTCCCCCTCGAAGCCGCCCCTCCTAACTCCATAGGGATAGGAGCAGGAGGGCTGGGAGGTGGAAACGACAGGACCTGTTCCGAACGCCCGCGGGCAGCCAGCAGGTTGTCGAGACGGATGGCCATGTCGATGAGCTCATTCAGCGTGAGGGTGGTCCCGACACGCTAGCTCCCTGCGGACGTCCTCCCTGAGGCTGCATCGGAAATGGTCTATCAAGGCCCTGTCGTTCCACCCTGCTCCTGCGGCCAAGGTCCTGAACTCCAGGGCAAATTCCTGCGCGCTCCTCATCTCCTGATCCAGGTGGATCAGCCGTTCACCCGCCGCACGACCCTCTGGTGGGTGGTCAAATACAGCTCGGAATCGGCGGGTGAACTCGGGGTAATGATCCCTCGCCGCGTTTGCCCACTCTAGGGCTCATCCAGTCAGACAGGAGACGAGGGCGCTCACGCTCTCCTCTCCGGAGGGGGTAGGGCGAACGGTCGCCAGGTAAAGTTCCAGTTGTAGGAGGAAACCTTGACACCCTGCCGCCGTTCCATCATACTCCCGTGGGAGTGCCAGCCGAAGAGCCCCGGAGCCGGATGCGGTAGCAGGAACAGGAGGTGCTGGAGGAGGGGGTGCTGGAGATGAGGTGGGAAGGCCACTCCTCTCCCATCGATCCATCCTCTCCATCATAAGATCCATAGCAGACCAATCCTGTGGAGAACACTGGTATGGTGGAGGACCCTTTCCTCCATCGATGGGAGAGGAGGTGCGGCTGCTCCTGCTGATTCCATTTCGTTGGCTGCGGGATTCTGTCACGCGGGACTAGGTGGGTGAAGGAATCAGACGCAGAGAGTTCCACTGGGGAAAAGTGCTTTTTACTTATGCACACAAGAATGATAACCCCAAACATACAGGGCGCAGACAGCAACATGACAACCCAAAAACACAGGGTGCCAAGTACAATAGAAAAATAAATCCACCTCTACCTAAAACGCACACATGTAACATAAAGACAATCCCGCACAAAACAAGGGCGGTTCAAACTACTAAAAATAGGGAAGCTCATTAAACCAAACAACAGAAACACAGGTGAACCTAATTAGACAAAACAAACAGACAAACGAAAAAGGGATCGGTGGCGGCTAGTAGGACGGTGACGACGACCGCCGAGCACCGCCCGAACAGGCAGGGGAGCCAACTTCGGCGGAAGTCGTGACACTGATGCGCGCTAGTCTAGACTGACCATAATGTCCATAACTTCTCTGCCAAAGAGGATTTACCATTGTATAACTAGCTAAAGGGTTTTGGTGAAGCCATCAAAGCATATTTGATCCTCAGGGCTGGAAGCTAAACTGCTTAAAGTGAAGTGATATCTGTATGTTTTTTTCCCGACAGCACCCTGGAACAGAGAGAGAGGAAGGATCCACTTTCTACCCCCTTGTCACAGATTAAATATTCTGTGTGTGGAGCTCTCATTCCTTTACCATGTTCTGCCTCCTTTCCCCACCTCTCCTTGAGCCATCACTGGACTTCTGAGTCTGACATGGCACTGCTAGTGCTCTGTTCTGCATCCACACATTATGGCCCCTAACCAAATCAAATGTTATTTGTCACATGCTTCGTAAACAAGGTGTAGACTAACAGTGAAATGCTTCCCAACAATGCAGAGAAAAATATATAATAAATATACAATGAGTAATGATAACTTGGCTATATACACAGGGTACCAGTACCAAGTCCATGTCCAGGGGTACGAGGTCATTGAGGTAGATATGTACATATAACTAGGAATAAAGTGACTAGGCAACAGGATAGATACTAAACAGTAACAGCAGCATTTTAACACCCACCTTCAAACAGCAGCGTGTGTGATGAGTCAAAAACAATGTTCAGAAGTGCCCATTCCATTTTAACACCCACCTTCAAACAGCAGTGAACTTCAACAAGAATAACTATCATTATCAGTTCAGGTACAAAGTCTCACCTTGTAAACAGGCGTAAAGCTAATCCAGGTGCTCCATGTTCTGTACACTTCAAACTATTAGACTGTATGTGCATGATCAAAACCTGGAGTGGGACTCAACAAAAGCATAGATTTGTAACATGGGGTCAAACAAGATCCAATATATGAACAACTGTATTATTAATACACATGTCATTTATGACCCCCCCCCCCCCCCCCCCCCACAAAAGTACACAGAGTTACTTGTTTACTGTAAATTGTACATGGCGACTCTAATGACTGACCATTCAGCATGTTCAGCAACGCCTTGGTCTCCAAAAAGTACACCGAGTTAGGTTTTCAAAATTCCGGGAACGTTCAATATATTTCCTGGTTTTCCCAAAATCCCGGTAGGAATAGGCAGGAAATCTGGAATCCTCTTACCAGGATTTCTGGAAAAACGGAATTTATTGAAAATTCCTGATTTTTTTTAACCGTACACAGAGTTACCTGTAAGCTGTCCTTAGTGAATGTAATGACTGACCCTTCATATGTTCAACAAAGCCCTGGTCCTCTGGTTTCTTCAGCCATGCTATTATCATAGTGACAGTGATTTAGAGGCAAGGTGTTGAAACCGAACTGACCTCTGTAGATTTGTGGTTCTCAACTGTGTTACTCACTTTGTTCTGCCAGGTTTTCCCATCCCACTGGTCCCAGCCCAGGCTGCCTGTCTCCGAGCGTCCGTCTGGGTAACATACCAACATGTGATGAACACATGAATCTGTCCACCTCTTCCATGTCGTCATACCCAAGAAATTCAGCAAAAATGAGCAAATAATATTACAAATGCCCCAATGACCATTTTTCATCCCCCTTTAAAGGCCCAGTGCAGTCAAAAACGTGATTTCACTGTGTTTTATATACACGCACTGGCCAGTTTATTAGGTACACACATCTACCCTCCTTTGCCTCCAGAACAGTTGGAAACATTCCACAGGGATGTTGGTCCAAGCTGACGCGACGGCATCACGCAGTTGCTGCAGATTAGACGACGGTACATTCATGCTGCGAACAGCCCGTTCCATCTCATCCAAAAGATTCTCTATTGGGTTGAGGTCTGGGGATTGCGCAGGCCACTCAAATAAACTGAACTCGCCGTCATGTTCCAGGCAACATTTTTCCCCTCCTCAATTGTCCAGTGTTGGTGATCGCATGCCCACTGGAGAAGCTTCTTCCTGTTTTTAGCTGATAGGAGTGGAACCCGGTGTGGTCGTCTGCAGCAATAGCCATCCGTTAAAAGGATTGACGAGTTGTGCGTTCCGAGATGCAGTTCTGCGCCATTAATTGTCTGTTTGTGGCATACCTGTTAGATTGCACGATTCTTGACATTCTCCTTCTACCTCTCTCATCAACGAGCTGTTGTCGCCCACAGCACTGCGCTGACTGAATATTTTTGGTTTGTCGCACCATTCTCAGTAAATCCTAGACTCTGTCGTGCGTAAAAAGCCCAGGAGGTTAGCCTTTTCTGAGATACTGGATCTGGCGTGCCTGGCACCAACGATCATACCACGTTCAAAGTCGCTGAGGTCACTCGTTTTGCCCATGTTAGCGTTCAATTAAATAGTAACTGAATGCCTTGATGCCGGTCTGCCTGCTTTATATAGCAAGCCACGGCCACATGACTCACTGTCTGTAGGAGGGATTCATTTCCGTGAACGGGGTGTTGTACCTAATAAACTGGCTGGCGAGTGCATATTTTCACATTATGAGGTTGGAATAATACTATGAAATTGTGAAAATTATTTTAATGCCTCTTTAGTGTAGGAACAAAAGGTACTTAATTGTTACCCAGAAATTATTTAATATAAAAATAAAAATGGCTGCATTGGACCTTTAAGGACATGTGTGTTCATTTTGAAATACAAACACACATCTGTAGGGTGTAAAACATACAGAGTGCCTGCTGGAGAACAGCCACAGAGAAGGCAAAGGCCACATTAGATGACTAAACCCATATAACATGTTTAACATACCACTACATCAGAGTCAATAGGCCAGCATCCACTCAATGGAACACCCATAGATATTCTATTAAATTACATATTCTAATTCTATGGGAACACCAACATCTGTGGCGCAGTCATCAGCTCCAAGCCGACCAGAGCAGAGTCCAGCAGACACGTCATCAATTGATGTTTAAAATGTGTAATAATGAGAATTATGCATGGGTTCTTCTGTATGCCTTTTTGAAGCCTAGGTTCTGCAGATGTTGGGAGGGAAACTCTTCATTTAGTGCCGTGGCGCTCCACATCAGCGCAGCTCTATCAGCGAGAACATAAGCCCTCGAAAGAAAACAGTAGCCACCGACAAGAAAAACATGGCCCTCGTGAGAGACCCTTGTGCTTCACAGGAACACTGCTCATGGAATGAAAATAAAGCCTCCATGCAGGGGGCCAAGAGAAAGAAAGAAAGAGAGAGAGAGAGAGAGAGAGAGAGAGAGAGAGAGAGAGAGAGAGAGAGAGAGAGAGAGAGAGAGAGAGAGAGAGAGAGAGAGAGAGAGAGAGAGAGAGAGAGAGAGAGAGAGAGAGAGAGAGAGAGATACGAGGCCATCTAAACATCCAACCACAGAAACCTCCTGAGGGAAGTAATGTTCTTAGGGTTATTAAACCAACTAAAAGAAAGAAACATTCTACAGTAAGAGCATCAATACCATCCCACCACAGGGAGAATGTACGTTCAGTTTTTCATAAATGTTGCTTGGCCAACCAAAGCCTAATGTAACTATCTAGAAGCAGCTTGAAAGCTGAACTCTATTTGCGCCACACACTTTTAATTGCTAGATATGAACACTACTGTTATGACTGTATGACTGTTATGGACTACAGCCTACCTTGAACTCACTACAAACAGTTCCTTGTTAAAGTAGGCATATATTCAATCAATTAAATTAACCTAAAGGAAGGTGAATGGATGCTCTGTGAAGCCATCATCTATCTCTTTAGGTGACAAATCAGACTTTTATTCTGGTAATTATAGTTTTCACATTCATTATTAATTTAGTCCCTGTCAATCAAAAACACTGAATATTGGTGGATTGGAAACCTTTTATGTAAGAGGCCTAACCACTGTTTATTTTGGATATACAGAGCTGTAGTTCACTGTGAACTCTAGAGACCCTCTGCTTAGTGTGATGGTCTAATTGCATGACTATTGAATGGCTGTAAATGATGGGGTTCCTTACTTGGAAAAGTTATGTGTGAATTTAAGTAGGGTCCCTCTAATTCTCTCTCCCTCTCTTCCTCCCCTCCCGGAGGACCTGAGTCCTAGGATCATGCCTCAGGACTACCTGCCTGATGACTCCTGGTTATCCCCAGTCCACCTGGTCATGCTGCTGCTCCAGTTTCAACTGTTCTGCCTGCGGCTAGAGAACCTGCTGTTTTCGACTCTCTCTCTCTCTCTCTCTCTCTCTCTCTCTCTCTCTCTCTCTCTCTCTCTCTCTCTCTCTCTCTCTCTCTCTCTCTCTCTCTCTCTCTCTCTCTCTCTCTCTCTCTCGACCTCTCTCGACCTCTGAATGCTTGGCTATGAAAAGCCAACTGACATTTACTCCTGAGGTACTGACCTGTTGCACGCTCTACAACCACTGTGATTATTGTTTGACCCTGCTGGTCATCTATGAACGTTTGAACATCTTGAACAACAATCTGGCATTAAATGGCCATGTTCTCTTATAATCTCCACCCGGCACAGCCAGAAGAGCATTGGCCACCCCTCAGAGCCTGGTTCCTCTCTAGGTTTCTTCCTAGGTTCCTGCATTTCTAGAGAGTTTTTCCTAGCGACTGTGCTTCTATATCTGCATTGCTTGCTGTTTGGGGTTTTAGGCTGAGTTTCTGTATAGCACTTTGTGAATACATTTGATCACTTTATAAATATATTTGATTGATTGATTCTTTACAATGCCCCATTCATATTTTACAGTTGAACTGCGGCCGCACATTGCAAGCACCTTGAACACTTCTGCTTTCAGACATTTCAGGTAAACGTCAATAAATCTTTGAGTAAATCTATACTCGAACAGGACAAAATTGGCCCATTGGCGCATGTAGGAACGTAGGAATCCCTGGGGTTTAAGTAATGATTCTAATCTTTCCTCAGGTATCAGCTACACGTAGTAACCTATTACTGCATGGTCAGAACTAGAACCACAAGCATTTCGCTACACTCGCATTAACATCTGCTAACCATGTGCATGTGACCAATAAAATAATGATTTGATTTGATACTTGTTCTGCAAATACCTCTTTTGTTTTTGGACAGCCAGAGAGGAGACACACACTGTCCCCTATTTATCATATTGTGGTACTCCTGTCAAACAGGTGTGTTCCCAAGGGACCAAGAGATAATTGGACGGGTCATTTCATATTTCATGTTAGCATGTCAGTTTTACTGTCCATGACACATGCTAAGCTCAACCATGTTCTGTTTTCAGCACTTCTCCTCAAAGCCTTTGACCTGCGTACTATCTTCTTTCCCAACTTCAAACGAAACCTAGCTTAGGTTCAACAGCACAATCTAAAGTGGTCAGATTCATAAATCCGATGTGGCCGTCAGTGACTTCCTAATTCTGTCCTAAAAAGAATGTTCACTTGGAGAACATTAGCATTCCTCAAAGCCCATCCAAGACCCATACAATCTTCTAACAAAAATTCTCCAGTTTCACATCAAACACGCTCATAATTCACCATCATTATTTTTCATTCACCGTGTTAGTTTTACAGAGTAGCCTGTTCCACCTCTGGGCAGCTGAACTAACACATGCGCAGTACATTTGTTCAGCTATCGGGAAGAGGTGTCCAGAGAATCCGGTCACGCAGCCACTTTTATGACCATGTTGGCATGTTGTGGGTACCATTACAACTTTTTATTCATCCATATCTATTTCCAGAAATAACAAACAATACCCAAACAAGGGAACACATTGTCTATTCAAATCAAATAACATTAATTCAAACCCCCTTTATTGAGAGACTATTTCTTGTAGAGAAACAAATGTGATTGTTACATTTACATAGCTACTAGTAACAGCAGGATCCATTTGGGATGTTGCCGGGCTTGTAATCAAATGAAAAATTGCTTTTGGGAGATCGAGCAGTTGCATCTCTCTAATGGCTCTGGATAGAAAGACAGACGCTTTGTCATCACTAACCCAATGAGATGAGGTTCCCATACAGAGTTAGTGTTGGACAACCCTGACAAGGGCAGCTGAAGTTGCTGCCGAATTGATAATCAATAGACATCTTGCATTAAAGTTACAGTGTGCGGCTACATTATTTTATTTTCAAACTAATCATGATCAACAACCAGATATCCGTCCTCAGCCATCCCTGCATGACACTGCCCTCCACAACCTGTCCTATCAGAGGAACGCACAGAAGAAAAATGAAAAGACCCAAACCACTAACCCACTGGCCCCTCCTCCGTTTTACAGCCCCATACCAGTTACACCTACACCTGCTGGGACTGTGGTCGGTTGTTATTGGATGCCCAGGTTCTCCAGGGAACCAGGGCGATGTCAGAGACATTTGGCTCTCTCTCCTCAACCTTGGAACCCAGGAATTGAACCCTGACAGTGACCTAAGGCTAACCTTTCACCATCTGCTTGATTTGGCCATGGCCACATTGAGGAAGCAGTGAGCTGAGCTAACAGGGCATAGATGCAGTCTATTCCCTATATAGTGCACTACTTTTGAACAGGGCCCATAGGGATACGTTTCCCATACAGCAGTCTGGTCAAAAGTAGTGCACTAGATAGGGAATAGGGTGCCATTTGGGATGTAAACGGATGGGCAGAAAGTCAGAAGAAGCAGGGTGTGAGTGAGATACTCCTCTCCTCATTTTCACCATGGCACAGTGTTATGGCGGGGCCGGGGCGATGAAAAACAAAGCGAGCTGTTTCATTATGTTTTCACATAGTCTCATTAAGGCTCCGCTGGAGGAAAGCTTCCCCATGTGGTGTGAGGAAAAGGTAGCTATTAACCCTAATATAACAACCAAAAATGTCTAAGAAACACAATAGGATGCTTAGTCTGTCTCGGCACCTAATGGGATGCTCAGTCAGGTATATTTATAATACAATAGCAGTGTTGATGTTGTGGTGTGGTCATGGTAATGTTTTCCCTACTACAGAATATTCAAGTAAGCAGCAGTTTGTGACCTCCGGACCTCCCATGAACACTGGGATGTTTGTTCCACTCCAATATGCTCTATAACACAGTTAACTAGGGTTACCATGGGTGTGGAAGCAGTCTTTCATCTGTGTGTGTGTGTGTGTGTGTGTGTGTGTGTGTGTGTGTGTGTGTGTGTGTGTGTGTGTGTGTGTGTGTGTGTGTGTGTGTGTGTGTGTGTGTGTGTGTGTGTGTGTGTGTGTGTGTGTGTGTGTGTGTGTGTGTGTGTGTGTGTGTGTGTGTGTGTGTGTGTGTGGACGATTTCGGACGATCAGGATTCAGGGCTCAAACCACAGTTTATAAATATACCTAACAAAAAATATATTTAAAGTGTTGGTCCCATGTTTTATGTTCTGAAATAAAAGTTTGCTGAAATTTTTCACATGAACAAAAATCTTCTTTCGCTCAAATTTTGTGCACAAATTTGTTTGCATCCAGGTTAGTGATCATTTCTCCTTTGACAAAAATAATCCATCCACCTGACAGGTGTGGCATATCAAGAAGCTGATTAAACAGCATGATCATTACACAGGTGCACCTTGTGCCAGGGACAATAAATGGCCACTCTAAAATGTGCAGTTTTGTCACACAAGACAATGCCACAGATGTCTCAAGTTTTGAGGGAGTGTGCATTTGGCATGCTCACTGCAGGAATGTCAAACAGAAGTGTTGCCAGATAATTTAATGTTAATTTCTCTACCATAAGCCACCTCCAACGTCGTTTAGAGAATTTGGCAGTACATCCAACCAGCCTCACCACTGCAGACCAGATGTAACCTCGCCAGCCCATGACCTTCACATCTGGCATTTTCACCAGAGGGATCGTCTGAGTATTTCTGTCTGTAATAAAGCCCTTTTGTGGGGGAAAACTCATTCTGATTGGCTGGACCTGGTTCCCCAGTGGGTGGTCCTGGCTCCCAAGGGGTGGGGCAATGCCCTCCCAGGCCTACCCATGGCTGAGCCCTTGCCCAGTCATGTGAAATCCATAGATTAGGGCCTAATGAATTTATTTAAATTTACTTACTTCCTTCTATGAACTGTAACTCAGTAAATTCTTAGAAATTGTTACACGTTGCGTTTATATTTTTGTTAGGTATATATATATATTTTTTCTTTATTTTGACTATGTTCTACATTGTAGAATATTATTTAAGACAACACTATGAAATAACACATATGGAATCATGTAATAACCAAAAAAGTGTAAACAAATCAAAATATTTTTTTGATTTTAGATTCTTCAAAGTAGCCACACTTTGCCTTGATGAAATATTTGCACTCTTGGCATTCTCTCAACCAGCTTCATGAGGTAGTCACCTGGAATGCATTTCAATTAACAGATGTGCCTTGTTAACAGTTCATTTGAGAAATGTAGTTCCTTCTTAATGAGTCTGATCTAATCAGTTGTGTTGTGACAAGATAGGGGTGGAATACAGAAGATAGCCCAATTTGGTGAAAGACCTAGTCCATATTATGGCAAGAAAAGCTCAAATAAGCAAAGAGAAATGACAGTCCATCATTACTTTAAGACATGAAGGTCAGTCAATGCTGAAAATGTCAAGAACTTCAAGTGCAGTCACAAAAACCATCAAGCGCTATGATGAAACTGGATCTCATGAAGACCACCACAGGAAATGAAGACCCAGAGTTACCTCTGCTGCAGAGGATAGGTTCATTAGAGTTAACTGCACCTCAGATTGCAGCCCAAATAAATTCTTCACAGAGATGAAGTAACAGACACATCTCAACATAAACTGTTCAGAGGAGACTGCATGAACCAGGCTTTCATGGTAAAACTGCTTCAAAGAAACCACAACTAAAGGACACTAATAATAAGAAGAGACTTGCTTGGGCCAAGAAACACGAGCAATGGACATTAGACATGTGGAAATCTGTCCTTTGGTTTGATGAGTTTGAGATTTTTGGTTCCAACCACCGTGTCTTTGTGAGACGCAGAGTAGGTGAACGGATGATATCTGCATGTCTGGTTCCCACCGTCAAGCACTGAGGAGGAGGTGTGATGGTGTGGGGCTGTTTTGCTGGTGACACTGTCTGTGATTTATTTAGAATTCAAGGCACACTTAACCAGTATGGATACCACAGCATTCTTGCTGAGTGGCCTTTCAGGTTATGTCGATATAGGACTTGTTTTACTGTGGATACAGATACTTTTGTACCTGTTTCCTGCAGCATCTTCACAAGGTCCTTTGCTGTTGTTCTGGGATTGATTTGCACTTTTCACACCAAAGTACGTTCATCTCTAAGAGACAGAACGCGTCTCCTTCCTGAGCGGTATGATAGCTGCGTGGTCCCATGGTGTTTATACTTGCGTACTATTATTTGTACAGATGAACGTGGTACCTTCAGGCATATGGAAAATTCTCCCAAGGATGAACCAGACTAGTGGAAGTCTACAATTCTTTGTCTGAGGTCTTGGATGATTGTTTTTGATTTTCCCATGAAGTCAAACAAAGAGGCACTGAGTTGAAGGTAGGCCTTGAAATATATCCACAGATATACCTCCAATTGACTCAAATGATGTCAATTAGCCTGTCAGAAGCTTCTAAAGCCATGACATCATTTTCTGGAATTTTCCAAGCTGTTTAAAGGCACAGTCAACTTAGTGTATGTAAACTTCTGACCAACTGGAATTGTGATACAGTGAGTTATAAGTGAAATAATCTTTCTTTAAACAATTGTTGGAAAAATGACTGTGTCATAAACAAAGTAGATGTCCTAACCGGCTTGCCAAAACTACAGTTTGTTAAGAAGAAATTTGTGGAGTGGTTGAAAAACAAGTTTTAATGACTCCAACCTAAGTGTATGTAAACTTCCGACTTCAACTGTAGGTGTGGAGTGATCCAAAATAAACATTTAAACTGTGGGCTTTGCCTGGGTGCACGGCCTGCAATAGGACAGCATGAAAAGTATAAGTCACATATCTGGCCCTTAATATAAATCAACTCAGCAGTGCTCCTGACGGGCCAGGCACTGTTGACCATTTCCAGTGAGAAGGTTGCTTGTGTACCTTTCAGTAGAAACCTGAGAGCTCTCCTTGAAGACCTTCTCTCTACTCCTAGACAGGGAGGAAGCCAGAATGGAGCGTGACAGCACGGAAACTATAGACAGAGAGGAAGTGGTCAGTGTGAGATCATTATGGGAGATGCATGGGATGCTGCTGGGCACTCTTCCCCTATGTCTGTGTGCCAAATGGCACCTTATTCCTTATTTAGTACTCTGGTCAAAAGAAGAGCACTATAAAAATGTTGCCATTTGGGATGTTGAAAATGTCTCATCCGCCCTGTAGGCCTATGGACCTAAAGCTGAGGAGACACGGAGGCTGAAAGACGGAAAAAAGGTCTCTGTCAGACAATGGGTAACTATCCACAAGCCACCATGTCTATGAGCTAACCCACTCTATGTCACAAATGTGTGGAAGTAAAATTAGTGCAAGTCTGCCCTCTACTGAAACACATGAAGCAGTTATCTCCTACTCCATGGAGCACAGAGGAAACAAAAAGCTATATCCACAGTGCACCCTAGCAAACTGTTTAACTTCCCTCACACCAAAGTACTAGTCCCCTACTTTGCTATGATGAACACACCTGGACTGCATCCCAAATGGCACCCTATTCTCTTATCAGTGCACTGTATAGGGAATTGGATACCATTTGGGACATTACCCTGACGTACAGTATGGTTACCCTGATATTTCTGCTCCCTCAGAGGTCTCTCGGGATTTACAGTAAAACGTGTCTGTCTGTGTGTGTCCAAATCTCACCCCCACTCTGTTGTAACTACACAATAACACTGGGTACGTCGAGGAAATCCCTCAGTGTATTTATTTAGTTTATCCCTGAATTACACCCCATCTCCCAGTTATAGTACTCACTGCTTGCTGACAACATTGTACAGTAGGTGTAGATCACAATAACCTCATCCTCTGTTTAGGAGAAACAGTCAATTTAACATTTACATAAAATCCCATAACTCACCATTGATAACAGTTAATAACTGTTGCATAACTTCAAATCTATTTTTTTTTATGGATTCCAAACAGGAAAAAACCTCTTCATGCACTTCCCATCTTATATTTTGAACTCTTCTGATGTTTAATATTTATACCAGAAGCCAGGTACACAGGCTACCTTTACAATTATGCGCTTGTGCTTGTGTGGACAATCATGGGCTTATTCATAAAGATGTGAGCTAATGTTTCAGCATCCTTAACCTACCCTTGTCATTTCTCCTGAGTCGCTGGTCATCATTTCCTCTATTTCCTCTAATCCCTGCAATGCATACTCAAAGTGGACACTGTCTTTGAAGCTCTGCATTCAAAACATCGCCTTGAACCTTTGACCCTCTCAAAGGAAAATGTATAAATATGCTGTTGGCTAAGCCCATAGACACAATGTAGGGGATAGGATCTCATTTGGGACACAACCTATGCCTTTTTCATAGTGCTATAGTATTTGCATAGCCTTACATACACATGTTTTCAAGGATTCAAACGATGTTATTCAACAAACAATTGTGTAACTAAAATAGTAATACTTTTTAAAAAGTACCCTTATTTAACTAGGCAAGTCAGTTAAGAAAATATTCTTATTTACAATGACGGCCTACAACGGCCAATCCCGGACGACGCTGAGCCAATTGTGCGCCACCCTAAGGGACTCCCAAACACGACCGGTTGTGATACAGTCTGGATACAACCTGTAATACTATATTACTGCTGTACTCATGACAAGAACATTGGCGAACAGACGTGGATGATTACTTTGCTTACTTGCTCTTTTAACTACTTACTGCCAAATTCGGTGATTTGATTGCTAAGATATTAGTTATTCCATTCAATGGCTACAGTAGTATAAAACCTTCCACAACCCCTTCATATATTAATGACATTTACATCTTCTTGCTGCTGCGAATGTTAAGTAACAGCCACACATCTTAAATTGTAGGCTATAGACTTACCTTTAGGAAAAGTCTGTCAGGAGCTCTAAGGTAGATCTTTACCAGATGTTGGAAAACATTCAATGAAAACCACTGTTAGCTGTTCTGAGCAATAAGGAGCCAATGATATTTACACGGCAGCAGTGATGTAGAATAACCTGGTGCCATTTTGGATGGGATTTCTATAGAAGGGAGCCATTATGTGTGGAACATGAAAAGAAAGAAGCTTTGACAGAACCTCTGCTATCCAACAGAGTTCAAACATTCTCTCACACACGTAGTTATGTCAGACACACACCGGATAGACCTAAACCCTAAACCACAGACACTCTGAGGTAAGAGTGAGCTCTGGGATAGACACCACCTCTCTACAGCACCATTCCACATTTCCTGTCATATCTGAAGGACTATGGATGAGTGTGACATGAGAGAGAAGAGGAGGGGCAGAGCAGAGCAGACTGCTATGGTACATAAGGGACAAACAGATAATATAAAAGGAAAACGTTCTAGTGCACCTTTATTTTCATCCATCACATTAGCCAGAATGTTTCCTATAAGTTCCATGTTCTTTCATTTGCAATGGAATTTTCTATGAATAAAATACAATTTGTTAATCTTTTTTTTTTCTTCTCAAAACTTGTCAGGTTTCTGATGTAACACAATTGTTATTTTCCTGAGAAAGGTGTAATTGCGGCCCGCAATATGGGGCGTTCCTGCATGTGGGCATTTCTGCATCTGCAGGAACCCCTCTTTATACTTCTATTGGTCCATTTTTAAGCTAGTACTCAGTTACACAGGCAGGAGGCAGGGGCGCTCAAGTACAGTAGGTGGCGGTAATGCACCATGACGTTGGATGCCAACCACTGATAAACCCCACAGAATAAGAGGCGGTAGTGACAATGATAACTAGCTAGCTAGGCCACATGGTAGACAGTGTCCTTCGCCCCCGCCTGTTGGGCAGTGCTTTCCAGCAGTTCTGTTAATGACGGCGAGGGCAGATTTTCGGCAGGCAGAGCGAAGGACACTAGGACTCCGGTACCTTTTGACCCACATTTTAAATTGCATAGACAATCAGGGGAAATCCATAATATCTAAAGTGTCACACAGGAATGAAGATGGTGTACTCGAAGGGGGGCCTTCTGTAACGGCTGTTGGAAGGAGAGGACCAAGGTGCAGCGTGGTACGTGTCCATATTTATTAAATGAACACTGAAATAACAAAAATAACAAAGAATAACGACCGAAACAGTTCTGGCTGGTGCAGACACACAACAGGAAACAACAACCCACAAAACACAGTGGGATGAGGCTACCTAAGTATGGTTCTCAATCAGAGACAACGATAGACAGCTGCCTCTGATTGAGAACCACACTCGGCCAAACACATAGAAATATAAAACATAGAACAAAAACATAGAATGCCCACCCCAACTCACGGCCTGACCAAACCAAAAATAGAGACATAACAAAGGAACTAAGGTCAGGGCGTGACACCTTCATGCAGAAACCAGGGGGATGCTGATGCAGGAATGCTGATGCAGATGCAAGGAATACCCCGATTTCCGGGCCGCAATCACACACTATTGAATATTGATTTTCCTTGCCTCGTCATACAGTATTTCAACTTCTACTAGAGTGTGCCCCCATGTGGTGAAATTAGTTCTGGAACCCCTAACATAATTTTTAAACAAGTATATAGGACTAATTCATTATCTTAGATTTGACCTTCAATCTGTAGTTTGGAAATCTTGGGAAATATCAGCAAAAAGAAAACAAGGAGAGAAGACATTAACAGAAGTCACAGAATAGAGAAAATGTATTTTTCATGACTAAAATAACAGCATTCAGTGGCGACCCGTCATTCAGGGCAGGTGGGCTGTTTTGACCTTTAACAAATATGTCAAAAGTGGCTTAACAAATCACATCATAATTTATATGGACTCACACTGTGTGAAATAATAGGGGTTGGCAGGATTTTTGAATGACAACCCTTTCCTCTGTCACCCATATTTACAACATGAATGTCAAGCACAGATTTAACTACAAAGACCAGGGAGCTTTTCGAAAGCCTCATAAAGACGGGCAATGATTGGTAGATGTGTAACAATAACAAATCAGACATTGAATATACACTACACGGACAAAAATGTACATTAAAATCATTGCGTTAATAAAGCTGCATGCAAATATGACTTTTTTTTCTTTCTTGAGTAAGACAGCTCCAAAATGCAGGTGTTTCAGCCTAGCTCAGTGCTTTCTGTGGTGGTGGGGCAGCCAGCAGAAAATACAGAATGCAGGGGTTGGTAATGTTCTCTAGTTGCGCCATGATTGGCTCAGTGTTCTGTCACTCATGGGGAGACTATGTCACCGCAAAATCTACAGGCAGAGCTCGAAAATTCAAACCCCTTGGGTGCTGCCATAGAGTTACATTAGAAGTTCCCATCCAAGAAGACTCAAGGTCTGGTTAGCTTATGCTACGCTCCAAAATGTATATCCATGAGTATGAGAGCGAATGTATAGCCCTAGGCGATGCTGTTGGTTTATTGATTGTGCAGGGCTGCTTACCGTTGAATTGAATTGAATGTATTTTGGGAAACAGACATATACAACAAAATGTACAATGTCGACACAGAGGATATCACTTGAAAGTATTAATTAAAATGCTTGTTTCCAAAGTGGTCCTAGTTAGCCTACAATTAGTAAATTTGTTTTTGATTTTGAATAGCCAAGTATGGGGGAATTTTTTATATGTTCATAATGAATTGGGTGACACATTACCTTTAGCTGTATAGAATATCTCACCACCATGTGTGAATACTTCCTCCTCTCTCTCCTTTATACCTTCTTGGGCAAAGTAGCCTACTAAACAGCGTGCTCGTGCTCTCAATTTGCCATTCCAGTGCATACAGATGACATGCCTTTTTCCCCTGCCCCTGTTCCTGACAATTTGATAATGGGCCATTCTAAATCTAAACTAATTTTACATTTTAGTGAAGACAAGATTAAATCGGAGAATAGTCTGATGGGTGAAAATATGATCACTTGATGAGGGAACAACTGTGCAGCCTGAGGCAAGGAACAGAGCACAAGCTTTTTTTGCTACTTTGTCAAATCATCAATAGCCTAAAGTCGCACCATGCAGCCCATTTATATTTATATTTCTAAGACATAAGGTTTGTATCATTCACAACTAAAGTTGTCAAATAACTCTAACTCTAGCATATAGGACCTGTTTAAAAAGATCACTTGTACCCTCAACATTGCCACTTCATTTGCACACTCGCTCCATAATGGGAAAAATATCCTTTCTATTTTATTCAGCTAAGTTCATGTATATTATTCTTACTATAAAATCATATACAATTAAATAATGCACGGGAATTATAAGCATATCTTGTCAACTAAATGAACAAGCCTACAGCCTAATGCATAGCGCATAGCCAAATAACAAAGCCCTATGTATAGGCCAACTCATATTCTTTTCTTCTGAAATACATTTTCTTCATATCATAATGTTTCTTTAGACCTGACTAATAATGGATGTATTGTGACGGTGTATATTACATTTATTCATTTTACTTTTTTAAATGTACATGTTCCAAAGCTCTCATCAGTGCCTTGTACTGTATGTGTAGATGCTAAACATGTTTATGTTAATTAACGGCCAATTACCGTGAGCCCGGCAGTCTTTTGCATGACAGTGGACAACAACATTTCATGACCGCCACAGCCCTAAATTGAACTAAGCACATGGGGCATTTATAAATGATATTCTTCGAGAATCAATGGGTACATATCAGGTCCAAAAATGGATGAAGCAACTGCTGATTGCCCTTTACATTCTGCTTCTCACAGTATCACACACTCCAAAACCAAAAATGTACAAGATATTAAAGATATTTTGATGATGAGAGAAATATTGTTCAAATGGGTAATGCGTGTTTAACTTCTGCAGCACATAGGATACGCTGTATAACCTATAGCATAAAGGTCATAACATATGTGTCAGGTAGCCTATCGGTTAGAGCGTTGGGCAAGCAACCGAAAGGTCGCTGGATCAAACACCTGAGCAGATAGGGTTAAAAATCTGTAGACGTTCTCTTGAGCAAGGCACTTCTGTAAAACAACACATTTCAAGGCAATTCACATGTAACTTTTTTTACAAAATTACAATCACAGTGCAGTTATCACAACACTATCACTAACAGGCCCCGATCATCATCACAAAGGGAAAAATACAAATTAAACAAATACCTAATGCAACAATGTTGTAATGCCTGACTGTGGGGCTCTTTACATGCATGATTAGGATGTTCTTGTGATCACTACAAAACTCTAAAACTATACTGAACAAAAATATAAACGCAACATGCAAAAATTTCAAAGATTTTGCTGAGTTAGAGGAAATCAGTCAATTTAAATAAATAAATTAGGCCCTAATCTATAGATTTCCCATGACTGGGCAGGGGTGCAGCATAGGCCTGGGGGGGCATAGGCCCACCCACTTGGGAGAGAGGCCGACCCACTGGGGAGTCAGGCTCAGCCAATCAGAATGAGTTTTTCCCCACATTTCAGAGTGGCATTTTATTGTCTCCAGCACAAGGTGCACCTGTGTACTGATCATGCTGTTTAATCAGCTTCTTGATATGCCACACCACAAAGGATAAAATGCTCACTAACAGGGATGATAACACATTTCAGCATAACATTTGAGAGGCATTTTTGTGCGAATGGAAAAAAAAATGGTGTATGGAACATTTCTGGGATCTTTTATTTCAACCCAGGAAACATTGGACCAGCACTTTATTTTTCTCAAATAGAGATAGAATTAAATTGTGTTTTCTTTGAAAAATGGGCCTGGCTGAGAATAGAACGTTCTGTTTTCTGCCTGAGTATGATGCTGTTTACCGCAATGTTCTGGATTATCTTGTGACCAGAACAAAACTACTTATTTGCCTAAACAAGAGATTGAAATAAATGGTTTTTCTTTAAAAAGATGGGTCTGGCTGACAAGGACTATTTCCTCACCTTATTCTCCTTGTGGTTATCCATGGTTGTTGGTTATTTACCAGGTAACAACAAGTGAAAATGAAACAAGGACTGAAGCAAAAGACTCCTTATTTTACTCAACTAGAGATTGAAATAAAAGATGTTTCTTTGAAAAGATGGGCCTGGCTGAAAATACATTCAGGGGAAAGGATCCACAGAGGCTGATTATCTTTCTCTTTATTTACATTGCTGGCTGCCAAGGTTAACACAAATGTAGGACATTGAATGCTACCTGAATTGACTCAGAAAAGTAACATAAGTAGGCCTTCAGTATCACAGGGGACACTACCCCTCAACACACCCTGTAACTCTTCTGAAGTCAAATCTCGTATACCCGTATATCTCTGCAGCTGCCACCACAACATCTATTCTCTGTGATTTACGTTCCATTTCTGCAGTATAGTTGATAACCATTGCTATGAACGCTAAGAAGCCAACCTTACTGAAGCATAACTCACTCGTTGCCCTATCCATCTGTGCTGGCACAAATCTACTACTCACTGGGATCGTCTCAGGATCCCTCACCCTTGACCCATCCTCCTCCACTTTCTTTCACTGCCTCAGAATATGTCACCCTCTGCACTATTCTGACTCTGGCCGCTTCAACCAGCCTCTCTCGCACCGGACACTTCTGATTCCCAGCAACATGAGCACCCGTAAAGATGACACACACAACTTTATCCACCGAAACTACACAATCCTTTGTCCCATTACCTCCTGCACACTTTCCACATCTTGGAAGCTCCCTCCTACACACTATTGCAATATGACCATACATTTTGCACCTGAAACAGAGCAGTGGAATCGGCACAAAAGCTCTAACAGGATATCTGAGATATCCTAACATGACTTTGTCTGGTAGAGACTCTGACTCAAAACTGTTCTACACTTCGTCCTACTCGCCGCCATTTCCAATCATCTGCCATACACTCCAACTGAGTCTAGCAAGATCCTATTGCCACGTTCTAGAATGTATTTGCATATTTCCGTTAGGGAACGCCGACTCTGTGAAGTACCCATGCGCAATAACTCAATTCGCCCTTGTGTAACAGCTGTCCGGCGAAAACAAGAAGTCTGGTCTTGGCACCAGTGTAACAGATGTGATTGTACTTCTTAACTCTCTTGCGTTGTGTTTTTAAAGAAAAGGCTGTCAAGCCAGCGGGCCCAGTTCATTGGTGTTTATTCTGACTATAGACACAAGGAAGCACATTAGGTGTGCAGGACAACAGTATGTTGATTGCTATAGATTCATGATTTGTCTGTTAGCATGGAAATAACTGTGAATTAGCAGGGAGCTAAAAAGACCATTACAATTAGAGCATGCAAGTTAACTCGCTCTTAAAGCAATAACATACAAAAGCACATCCCAGGATGCCCCTGTAGCACATGGGGATGTGTGAAACTTACTCCTCAGCCTGAAGTGTCCCGCTTGCATCACCTCATTAGCTAGCTTTTGAGGTGGCGCGATTGGCTAAGACACTTGAGGGAGGACAGTCACGTGTGTTTGTGAGGCAGGGTCCCGAGTTTGCGCCAGGTATGGGCTGAATCAGGAGGAAGTGGTACTCGCTAAGCAAGCAGCTTGACGTCCTTTACACCCCCAATATCTAACAGGTACCGTACACATGTACAGTATATACACATCAGGACATGTAAATAGTGAACTCAGTACACATCGTAAATATGAAAAAATAATACAGTAATTCAGTGGGCAATCTCCCCCTATCTGCAAGCATAGCCAATGACATAACACCTTATTGATATGTAAATTCAACCCACTCATTAGGAAAACATTAACATCAAATGCGCAGGGGATTGTGGGAAGGTGAGTGGCGCGAACCCTTCTAGCAGAGCAATAGAAAAAAGGTCAGCTCTGCTCTACTTTATACAAATTGCATGCGGCCACCGCTGCCATTAACCATTCAGGCGAGGAGCACATGATTGCTTGAAAATCTTCCGTTCATGAAACATAGTTCCGCTTGTCATTTAGTTCCGGGCAAGCACAAACAAAAAAGATGGAGGAAAGCCAACCATCGCTGTGTCTGGTTCTCCAATTCTATTTGATTTTGCTTTGCTAGAATACAGAGACAAAATCATAATGTCACGTTCCTGACCTGTTTTTCCTTTTTCTTGTATTTATTTAGTTGGTCAGGGCGTGAGTTGGGGTGGGTTGTCGATGTGTTATTTTCTATGTTGGGATGTTGGTGTTCGGCCGGGTATGATTCTCAATCAGAGACAGCTGTCAATCGTTGTCCCTGATTGAGAATCATACTTAGGCAGCCTGGGATTCACGTGTGTTTTGTGGGTGTTTGTATCTCGTGTCAGTTTTCGTACCACACGGGACTGTTTTCGGTTTTGTCACGTTTGTTGTTTTTGTATGTATAAGTGTTCAGTTTATGTTCATTAAAATATGACCACTTTCCACTCTGCGTGTTGGTCCGATCCATGCTCCTCCTCGTCTGAGGAGGAGAACGACTTCGACAACCGTGAACAGAAACACCCACCACAAAAGGATCAAGCAGAGTGAGAACAGACAGCAGCAGAGACCAAGGACACAGGACTCGTGGACTTGGGAGGAGATCCTGGACGGCAAAGGACCCTGGGCTCAGCCAGGGGAATATCGCCGTCCCAAGGCGGAGTTGGAGGCAGCGAAGGCAGAGAGGCGCTGGTATGAGGAGGCAGCGCGGCGACGCGGTTGGGAGCCCGAGAGTCAGACCCAAAAATTTCTTGGGGGGGGGGCACACGCGGAGTGTGGCAAAGCCGGGTAGGATACCTGAGCCAACTCCCCGTGCTTACCGTGGAGTGAGAGGGCGTTGTACTGGTCAGACACCGTGTTATGCGGTGAAGCGCACGGTGTCCCCAGTACGCGTGCTTAGTCCAGTGCGGGCTATTCCACCTCGCCGCACTGGTAGGGCTAGGTTGGGCATCGAGCCGGATGTCATGAAGCCGGCCCAACGCATCTGGCCTCCAGTGCGTCTCCTCGGGCCGGCATACATGGTACCAGCCTTACGAATGGTGTCCCCGGTTCGCCAGCATAGCCCAGTGCGGGCTATTCCACCTCGCCGCACTGGCAGGGCTACGGGGACCATTCAACCTGGTTGAATTGTAAGGTTGGGCAGGCTCGGTGCTCAAGAGCGCGTGTCCTCCTTCACGGTCCGATATATCCGGTGCCACCTCCACGTACCAGTCCACCGGTGGCAGCCCCCCGCACCAGGCTGTCTCTCCGGGTTCTCTCTCCAGCTGCTCCCACCTGTCCAGCGCTGTCAGAGCCTTCCTTTCACGTTTGTTGTTTTTGTATGTATAAGTGTTCAGTTTATGTTCATTAAAATATGACCACTTTCCACTTTGCGTGTTGGTCCGATCCATGCTCCTCCTCGTCTGAGGAGGAGAACGACTTCGACAACCGTAACACATAATGCCTGATTGGAGACATTATTGGTGTTGATGGTGGGTGTTCTGCTAGCTAGCTATGAGCATCAAGCAACCTAAACCTCAAAACTGAGATCAAGACACCATTTGTGAATGTGTTCAGTAAATAAAATTATGACATTTGCATACCAAAGGATAGAAATCACCAGTAAATTACACACTAAGCATGCATTTCCCATGTAATATGCTACCAATTGGAATATGGTTGTCTTAACATTATGATTTTGGTTCTTTGATTATACTTGTGTCATGACAGTGATGATTATAGCTCAGTTCCAGTTAAATGCATAGGCCTTTGGGTAAAGGAAATTGTGGCTTTGACTTACAAACATTGTTGTGCAAATCTTTCTTTACCCACCATCAACACCAGCATCTCTGCAATCCTCCTCCATGCCATTGACCTTCTGATTTTGTCTCTGTATTCTAAAATCATTCTCAGCAAACAAACGAGGTAGAATTACAACGCTCCCCATGCCACATTATTTTCCTTTTTTGTCATTTTTTATTAGCCTAGAAATTGCCATTACAGTACTCTAACTACAATACAAGGGTTGGATTTCCACTCAACAATTTCATGTCAGAAAAATCATGTAGAAAATGTGGTTGATGGTTAGCCTCATATACATTATCTACTCATAGAATTTTAAATTGAGAACATATAGCTAGCTCATCAATATCCAAATGATTTGTGAGTTTAGCTTCTCTGCTTCAGATGTACAATGACAAGGGGCACATTGATTGCACATGCCCATTAGGCAAATTATGCCATCATATTAGAGGCCGATTGTCACGTTCCTGACCTGTTTTCTCTTGTTTTGTATGTGTTTAGTTGGTCAGGGCGTGAGTTGGGATGGGCAGTCTGTGTTGTTTGTTCTATGTGGGAGTGTGTTGGTTAATTAGCCTTATATGGTTCTCAATCAGGGACAGGTGTTATTCATTTCCTCTGATTGAGAATCATATATAGGTAGGCTGTTTTACACTGTTAGTTTGTGGGTGATTGTCGTCCGTGTCTGTGTCTGCGCACCACACGGGACTGTAGCGTTCGTTTGTAATAGTCTGTTCCTGTTCGTGCGTTCTTCATGTTTTATGTAAGTTCTCTCGTTCAGGTCTGTCTACTTCGTTTTGTTGTTTTGTAAAATTATCAAGTGTTCTTCGTGTGTTTAGTTTCGTCTTGTTAATAAAGTTCATTATGTATTCACAACCCGCTGCACGTTGGTCCAATCCTTGCTACTCCTCTTCGGATGAAGAGAAGGAGGAGGCCCGTTACACCGATGGCTGCATTGGGGATGCATGCCATTATGATATAATGCAAAATGGGTTCACATGGCTGATAACCTGAGACAAAGGGACAATCAAATAAAATCAATTGGAGAGCCCACAACTGGAAAGAAATGCTAATGTTCATTTGAGAAAGCAACACAGAAATAGACAAATTAGAGACAGATCCCCTTCACACCTTTTTATTGCAGAATTGTGATATGTGATGAATGAACATTGACATTAGTTCATCCTGAATAATGTTTTTAAGGTAACAATTAAAACAAGTTTAAACTCTTCACTTCAATTAATCAACATTAAATTAATCAAAATATAATTTCAAAATCTACAAATAATCAAAATTGTTTGTAAATGTTGGACTTCTTAGTAAGTAGGCTATTATTACTAAATCATCATTTCGATGGGACAAAAAAGCCCATACCAGAGGTGGCCAACCTTGCTCCACTCCCTAATCTACTGGGTGAGCAGACTTCTATTCCAGCCCAGCAATAATACACATTATTATCAACTCATTTGGTTTGATCATTTGAATCAGATGTGTTAGTGCTGGGCTGGAACAGAAGCCTGCACACCCAGCATACCTCCAGGAAAACGATTGGCCTGCTACAGTTGTAAAAAGTTTGTAGCCAACATTGTGTGTAACTTTAAACTGTACTGTTGTAAACAACATTTGTTAACATAAATACACATACAACAGGCTTTTGCAGCTCTCCATATCTGAGGAAAGACATCACAAAGAAACAGGCTTAATTTTGTTACATTTAGACAGCCCTGACTATTATCTATATGTCTGTCTTCATAGTTGTCCTATCTAGGGAGTAATAATGTAAAATCTTTTCATAATGTCATCCCACAACCTGCCCTATCTAACTAGTACACCTACTCCTTTTTCTGACAGCTGGAGAAGAAAACCCTTTCACCCTCTTCGACTGTTGTTATCTACAAATGCATCTGGAGCATACATTTTTTATTTACATTGACAAATAGGCCTACATCAAGATAACAAGCTAATATGAATTAACTAGCTGATGATATTTCAGTTAGCTACAGTGCATTCGAAAAGTATTCAGACCCCTTAACTTTTTCAACATTTTGTTACGTTAATAAAAATAAATAAAGATAAGAAATATCACATTTACATAAGTATTCAGACCCTTTACTCAGGACTTTGTTGAAGCACCTTTGGCAGTCATTACATCCTCGAGTCTTCTTGGGTATGACGCTACAAGCTTGGCACACCTATATTTGGGGAGTTTTTCCCATTTTTCTCTGCAGATCCTCTCAAGCTCTGTCCGATTGGATGAGGAGCGTCACTGCACAGCTATTTTCAGGTCTCTCCAGAGATGTCAGATCGGGTTCAAGTCCGGGCTCTGGCTGGGTCACTCAAGGACATTCAGAGACATGTCCCGAAGCCACTCCTGCATTATATTGGCTGTGTGCTTAGGGTCAGTGTCCTGTTGGAAGGTGAACCTTCGCCACAGTCTGAGGTCCTGAGCGCTCTGGAGCAGGTTTTCATCAAGGATCTCTCTGTACTTTGCTCCGTTCATCTTTGCCTTGATCCTGACTAGTCTCCCAGTCCCTGCCGCATCCCCATAGTATGATGCTGCCACCACCATGCTTCACCATAGGGATGGTGCCAAGTTTCCCCCAGACGTATCGCTTGGCATTTAGGCCGAAGAGTTTAATCTTGGTTTCATCAGACCAGAGAATCTTGTTATTCATGGTCTGAGAGTCTTTTAGTGCCTTTTGGCAAACTCCAAGCTGGGGAGTGGCTTCCGTCTGGCCATTCTATTCTACAGCCTGATTGGTATAGTGCTACAGAGACGGGTGTCCTTCTGGAAGGTTCTCCCATCACCTCCCTGACCAAGGCCCCTCATCATCTCCCTGACCAAGATTCTTCTCCCCCGATTGCTCAGTTTGGCAGGGCGGCCAGCTCCAGGAAGAGTCTTGGTGGTTCCGAACTTCTTCAATTTAAGAATGATGGAGGCCACTGTGTTATTGGTGAACTTTAACGCTGCAGAAATTTTTCGGTAGCCTTCCCCAGATCTGTGCCCTGACACAATCCTGTCTTGGAGCTCTACGGACATTTCCTTTGACCTCATTCTTGGTTTTTGCTCTGACATGCACTGTCAACTGTGGGACGTTATATAGACAGGTCTGTGCCTTTCCAAATAATTTCCAATCAATTGAATTTAGCAGCTGCTAGGTAGCTAACTAGGTAGCTACCTATACATTGTTGTTTAACATTTTTAACACATGTATTTACTTACTTACTTGAATAGGTTCACATCTACGCCCACGCCCACGAAGCGGACAATCTTTTGGAGGGAAGAGCTGTCAAGCGGAAGCACCGCTTCTGGTCAAACCTACCATAAGGACATATCTGCACCCTCATTTATAACCATTGCATACATTTCTCACAAAATTTCTGCATGCATCATTTGTGAAAATTGCTCACATACAAAAATATTGAGATTAATCAACTGTTAATCTGTCTGTCACGTTCTGACCTTAGTTCCTTTTTTATGTCTTTATTTTAGTTTGGTAAGGGCGTGAGTTGGGGTGGGCATTCTATGTTGTTATTCTATGTTTTGTTCTGTGTGTTATATTTCTATGTGTTTGGCCTAGTATGGTTCTCAATCAGAGGCAGGTGTTGATCGTTGTCTCTGATTGAGAATCATACTTAGGTAGCCTGTTTTCCCACTATGGGTTGTGGGTAGTTATTTTCTGTGTCTGTGTTTCACCATACAGAACTGTTTCGGTTGTTTGTTCGTGTGTTTTTTTGTTATTTTGTTCTGTGTTCATTTGATTTATTAAAAATCTAATTATGGACACTTGCCACGCTGCACATTGGTCCGATATTTCCTACTCCTCCTCAGACAAAGAGGAGTACCGTTACACTGTCGTAAAACTGCACATGTGAACTAGCATTAAAACTCTGCCTGGAAACTGCCTCCATTCACCTTTTATGGTGACAATGTATAATTTGGAACTATTGGCATTAGGCAACAGATGTCTCAAGTTTTGAGGGAGTGTGCAATTGGCATGCTGATTGCAGGAATGTCCACCACAGCTGTTGCCAGAGAATTTAATGTTAATTTCTCTACCATAAGCAGCCTCACCTCTAATGTCGTTTTAGAGAATTTGGCAGTACATCCAATCGGCCCCACAACCGCAGACCACGTGTATGGCGTCGTGTGGGCGAGCGGTTTGCTGATGTCAAGTTGTGAACAGAGTGCCCCATGGTGGCTGTGGGGTTATGGTATGGGCAGGCATACGCTACGTACAACAAACACAATTGCATTTTATCAATGGCAATTTGAATGCACAGAGATATCTGTGACCAACCGATGCATATCTGTATTCCCAGTCATGTGAAATCCATAGATTAGGGTCTAATTTATTGATTTGAATTGACTGATTTCCTTATATGAACTGTAACTCAGTAAAATCTTTGAAATTGTTGCATGTTGCATTTATATTTTTGTTCAGTGTAAAATAGGAAAAAGATTCCTATGTCTAATCATTTTAGATTAAAACGGAAAAAAAAGTGTGCCTGTTTTTTGTTTTTTTATGAATAAACTTTTCATCATATCATATTTTACACAAAATACTTACTTGCCTGCTTGCAATACAAAACTCAACCACTAGCAGTACGTGTTTTCATGCGGTGTGCTGACGTGAAGATCTGTATGACTTTGTGCACGTATCTGGTGCTTATGTGTGGGAACAGGGTTTGTTTTAGATCTCTGGTCAGGTATAAGTATATCTGTGCAGACAGGCTACAAAACACAAGTCCTGAAGTAATACAAAACACCCTCTATCGTTCTTGAGTCTGGCAAATTCAACAATAAAATCTATATAATCCGATCTCAATACGTGCAACAACAAAAAAATGATAGGTAATTTATCATTATTAACAGGTCCCACAGAAATGTTGCTATGACGTTCTGTATTTGCAATGTGTTGATTTCAGTGTTGAAATGTCTGAATGTCCTGATCTGTTTTTAAATTGTCTGTTTGTACATAATGTTTTCATGTTTATATGTTCACCTGCCCAGGGACTGCAGATGTCAATAAGCTGTCAGCGAAATCTGGTGAAGCGCATCACTCATACTCTGAGACTTATGTTTTTACATTGTCCCTGCTAAATAAACTTAACAAACAAAAATATATAATAATAATCTGATGTTGGTGATGTTGCTATAGATTTTATAACAGTAGTTATGCTGTGGTCAATTGGAGAAAAAGTACCAAACCATTTCCTGGTTAAAATTCTAATAGTTTGCCTAATTTCAGTTTGTGACAAAACAAGCAAATATAGTGTAGAGAATCATTGCACCATCTAAACAGCTATAAAATATATTTTCCAAAACCAAAAATATTGTATTTTCATCTGTTTGAAGCTCGTGTACAAAACTGAAAATAAAATATGTAAAAACTAAACTTAAGAATGGGAAGCATAGAAATAGTGCATATACCGTAGAACAGATATATCGCTTCTTAGACTTGCTTTCTATGAGAATGACATCTTTGACTCACATTTCTATATGAATTTTGTCAGGTCTAGGGTTGAATGGCGGGGTTAATGAGATTTACCGCCCAAAACCACTCCCTTTTTCTCATGGTCTGACAAACACCGCTCTAGCTCTGCCACCTTCCACCGCAGATGCGGAAGTGTGACTCTGGAGGATGCGGTGGATTGAGATGCATCCAATGCAAAAACACTGATATCTCGAGCTTAAACTGATGGATTTTGACGGGCCAGTTTATTAGGTTCATCCTGGTCAGACCCCCCTTTGAATCCATAACATCCTGAATTCTTCGGGGCATGGCAATGTTGCTCAATTGGTATCAAGGGACCTAACGTGTGGCAGGAAAACATTCCCCACACAATTACACCACCCCCACCAGCCTGTACAGTTGACACCAGGCAGGATGGGGTCATGGACTTGTGCTGCTTACGCAAACCCTGACTCTGCCATTAGCATGATGCAACTTGAACCGGGATTCGTCAGACCAGGCAATGTTTTTCCACTTTTCAGTTGTCCAGTGTTGGTGATCGCGTGCCCACTGGAGCCACTTCTTCTTGTTTTTAGCTGATATGAGTGGAACCCTGTGTGGTCGTCCTCTGCAATAGCCCATCAGTGACAAGGACTGTCACATTCCGAGATGCCGTTCTGCACACCACTGTTGTACTTCATCATTATTTGCATGTTTGATGCCTGGCTGTTAGCTTGCACGATTCTTGCCATTCTCCTTCGACGTCTCTCATCAACGAGCTGTTGTCGCCCACAAGACTGCCACTGACTGGATGTTTTTTGTTTGTCACACCATTCTCTGTACACCCTAGACACTGTTGTGCGTAAAAATCCCAGGAGGCTGGACATTTCTGAGATACTGGAACAGGTGCGCCTGGCACCAACGATCATACCACTCTCAAAGTCACTTAGGTTACTTGTTTTTCCCATTCTAACGTTCAAATGAACAGTAACTGAATGCTTTATAGAGCAAGCCACGGCTCACTGTCTGTAGGAGCGAACCATTTTTGTGAACGGGGTGCTGTACCTAATAAACTGGACACTGAGTGTATATAAAATATTATCACCCTACAGCACCTTGTACTGAAGAACATTAGAATCACGCCTGACAAGGCCAATAAACACTGTGCCTCAACGGAAGCCCCGCATTCCACAGGTGATAAACCCGAGGCACAGATTCATTCCTTCAATTCAGTACCGCTCTTCATTGAGCACAGAACTGGGCCAAACAGGTTTTGTACCTCATTTCCCTCCTTCAGGGAACAGTAGTTATAGTCATAACTGTACGTTCCCTTTCAGTCGGTCAACTTGGTACAACACAGTTATGGTATTTTGGTATTTTATTAGGTTCCCATTAGCTGTTGCAAAAGCAGCAGCTACTCTTCCTGGGGTCCACACAAAACATGAAACATGACATAATACAGAACATTAATAGACAAAAACAGCTCAAGGACAGAACTACATCAATTATTTATTTATTTTTACAAAAAGGCACACGTAGTCTACATATCAATACATACAGTACACACAAACTATCTAGGTCAAATAGTGGAGAGGCGTTGTTCCATGAGGTGTTGCTTTATCTGTTTTTTTAAACCAGGTTGGCTGTTCATTTGAGCAATATGAGATGGAACCGAGTTTCGTGCAATAATGGCTCTATATAATACTGTATGCTTTCTTTAATTTGTTCTGTATTTGGAGGCTGTGAAAAGACCCCTGGTGGCATATCTGGTGAGGTAAGTGTGTGTCAGAACTATGTGTAAGTTGCCAGTATGGGGACATGAAATCCCGCCCCAAGCCAACCCCAGCGGACACCAAATGAAATGGCCCATGGCAGACCACCCAGAGTTTCAACCCGACAGGAAAACCTGCTGTACCCTGGTATTACACAATCCTCACACTGCCTACTGACCCTCTCCTGCCGCAGCGGTAAGTACACTGTGGGCTACACTGGGAGCAGTGACATCCAAGCAATAAAACCTCACAAACGTGTGTGGTAACCTTATAAACAATGGCCAAAATGCTGCCAGACCCCTGGTTGAGTGGCGCGTACCCCGTCATGTAATCCTTGCCTTTTGCTGACATATGCCAGAGAAATAGCCTCCACAATACAGTGGGAGAGAATTACAGACTACATCAGTTCAAAGGGGGCCTACACAGCCCATACAAAACCAAAGTCAAATCCCAAGTTGGCGCAATAGGTTTTGTAACTGATCTGAGATGGCACACACCTTTTAGGAACCGCACCACCAGGGGATGAGCCTCTGGAGTGGCACCATCAATTCCCACATGAAATGCTGAAATAGCTGCCATATACACCTTCAGAGTGGAGAATGAACAGCCCAGCTTGAAAATCCCCTGTAGGAACATTCAAATGTCAAACGGAGAGCTCTGAAAAGGAACAATTCCTCCATTTTGGCACCAAAGCTCGAAAGCCTGCCACTTATACCCATACGACCCTCTCATGGATGGTGCCCTTGTAAAATGTATTATCGCAATAACGCTCAGTAAATCCCTTGCCATCAGATTGGACCTTTCAGGGGCCAAGCCCACAGACTCAAAATCTCCGGCCATGGGTGCCAGACCTAAAAGGCTATGATCTCCACGAACCAAGGTAATTTGGGCCAACGGGGAGCCACAGGGATCAACGACAAGCCTTCCCGACGCACCCTCTCAAGCGTGGGCTGAATCAGGTTCACAGGGGGAAACGCGTAAAGGAAGATCCGAGGCCATTGGTGTGCAAGAGCATCCGTTATCTATGTCGGCCCTGCCGAACATTTCCCATATCTGGGAGACCCCCGATAACGTAGGGAACGTGCCAAGGATTTAATGGGGAGAGACCGCAACCCTCCTTGTCTGTTGCGTACAACATATAACCTGCTGTGCAACATGTAGCCAGCTGTTCTAACAAGGACTGCTGTTGTATAACATGTAAACACTTGGATATTCACACATCAGGAATATATACATTGCCATAGTGAGAGAGAAATAGAAGCCCAAGGCACTTAAAGGGCAACTCCGCCACTTTTCAACCTCAAATTCATTATCTCCAGCTCCAAACCAGTGTCTACATACAGTATGTGAAAACAGCGCATTTCTATATAACGTTAAAAAGTTCTACCCGATGGCATCATCAGATGAGATAAGATCAGGAGGAGCAGGGGCAGGAGTATGATGGAGCAAGGGAGGAGGAGGAGAAGGGCAAGACCCTAGGGGCAGAGGTGATGCCGGTGGAGTCCCCACCTCAGGCGAGGAGAGATAGAGAGGTTGATGATGGGAGATTTGTTTCACAGTTATACTATTAAATTGTTCTTTATTATTTATTAGGATTGCCATGACAACAGCTAGTCTACCTTGGGTCCATACAAACACAAAGATAAAATACAATTATAGACATTAAGCTACTGTATATGCCTATTGATTTCAGTGTTGAACCTATTTTGTCCTGTCCACATCTTTGACAGAGATAGCTTTATGCTGTTTGGAACGGTGTTCGAGGCCACGATGACCGACAGATAGATCGGCGACAAACCCATCAGCTTTGAGTTGTCTGTCGGTGGGTACTGAATCCCATCCATTGAAATGAATAATTTACCATGCATATTGTACACTTCAGTGCAACAGTCAACTGGTCCTTATGTGTACTTTGTCATCTTCATTCTATTCTACTCTATTCTATTCAATTATATGCCATTATATTCTCTTGTCCTATCCTATCCTATTCTATTTTATTCTACTCTACTCTATCCTTGTCGGTCTGTGTGTATGTGGGAACCCGCTGGAGGGTTCTCCCGAGGTCCGCAGTAGGAGGAAGGTGGAGAGGCCCGTACCAGAGAGGGGGTCAAAGGGTCAAGATCAGGAGAGTACCCCCCTGCTGGACCCCGAGGACCCAAAACCTGGCTCCTGGCAGTCTACATGCCAATCCACCACACCCCCAAAGGAACCCGTCATCAACGACGGAAACTAGTATTAGTGTTGATTCTAGTAGTGTTGATTCTACTATTAGTGTTGATTTGATTCTGATGTAGACGTAGGGGCTGATCTCCTGGACACAGATATTAAGCCTAGTCCTGGACTAAAAAGCTATCTCAACATCTCAATAGTGTACATGCTTATTTAGTCTAAAGCATCAAAATCATTTTCCTGTCCTGCTAAGCATTTGAAATGTAACGAGTACTTTTGGGTGTCAGGGAAAATGTATGGAGTAAAAACTACATCATTTTCTTTAGGAATGTAGTGGAGAAAAAGCTAGCTCCCGTCCTCCTCTGGGTACATTGACTTCAATACAAAACCTAGGAGGCTCATGGTTCTCACCCACTTCCATAGACTTACACAGTAATTATGACAACTTCCGGAGGACGTCCTCCAACCTATCAGGGCTCTTGCAGCATGAACTGACATGTTGTCCACCCCATTGTTTTTTTTCAGAGAATGAATCTAGTACTGAAAGCATAAGCTACTGCTAGCTAGCACTGCAGTGTATAAAATGTGGTGAGTAGTTGACTCAAAGAGAGAGAAAGACAACAGTTGAACAGTTTGAACAAATTCATTTCTTCCAAAATGAAGGAGATGCAAGACAGAAATAGAGAAAGGTATTGTCATTTTTGTTCACTCTCAGTTTCACTTACTTAGCTAGCAAATGCAGCTAGCTAGTTTAGCCTACTGAAACACCCTGCTCAAACAGAGGGATGTTATTTTAGCTAGATGGCTATGACTTTCCAACACAACACTGGAACTCTTCGAAGTCAAGGTAAGCTTTTGGTATTGCTAATTTATTGCCACCAGAGCCCGCTGGAGTAACTGCTTACTGACTGTACACTAACGTTACTGCATGATGGGTTACCTAACGCGTTAGTTCTATAAGCTATGCTGACTATGACGTTACTTTAGCTAATATGGTGACAACGATGTAGGCTGTGTGTAGCGGTTTGGCTTGGAAAGGTTTTTCCGCCTGGTCACACAAAGCTGATGTGTTGTGCATTGAAGTCCACAAGTGAAGGGAAGAGAAGGAATACAACGTGGCTGCTATGAAATGGAAACTCTGTTTATGCATGACCAGGGGTGTACTCATTCTGCAGATTCAGTTGAAAAACGTTTCTTAAACGGAAGCAAACGGAACAAAATGTGGATAAAGTTACCTGAATTTGTCCAATAGAAACTCTTGTTTGCAACTGTTGGACTAATGATTACACCCTATATCAGCTAGATGCAGGCAAGAGTGTGCAAGGCAGTCACCTTGATTACAGATTTGTCGCTAGACCTGTGTGCACTTACGTTGTAAACTTTCATTCATAGGCTAGGTTGTAGCAACCTCATGATGCGTATAGGGACATTTTGAGTATCATGTTGTAGCCTAAACCTATCGCTGTTACATTGAACTGAGTGAATGGAATAGGAATGAGTTATCCAATATGTTCTAATAGAAATAAGGCCATGCTCATGAAAAAATTAAATTCTCCCTCATCATAAACGGCACTGACCGTTACTGGTTCCCAAGTATTCCCACGCATAATAAAGAGACACGTGATCATATACAAACTTAAGCAAGGTTTGAAATTATTATGTTTTAGCCAAATTATATCTGTTTGGTACTCTTGTGGTCAATTTACGGTCTACAAATTATTTGTAATTATGTTCCTGCCCCGACCATCTGCTCAAGAAAACAATTGGCCTGTGGCTAAATCTAGTTGATGATCCCTGCGCTAGGGGGAGTAAAAAAAAATGCAAGCTAGCTTGAGGGAGCAAGTACCAGTGGTACAACCAATATTGTAAATCATTGGGTACAACCAAAGATTATGGATATACTGACAAGATGCATGTCTCTCCACCCTAACATTGGGAGTTGTCCACAAAGTCCTTTCTTTGGGTTGGTGGATACATCTCATTATTGTAATCCTTTTTTAAATATTCAATGAGGGTTGTTGATGTCAACCTGTATTCAATGGAGAAAGAAGCTATGCTACTAGCTTTCATCCCATGACAATGCATAGCCATCTCAAGACAACGCCGATATAAAGAGTTTTTCTCAAAGTTGCGGGATGTCACGTATCCTACTCATACTGAACAAAAAATGAACTCAACATGCAACAATTCAAATATTTTACTAAGTTACAGATCATATATGAAATCAGTCAATTGAATTAAATTAATTTGGCCCTAATCTATTGGTTTCACATTACTGGGAATACAGATATGCATCTGTTGGTCACAGATACCTTAAAAGTAGGGCGTGGATCAGAAAACTACTCAGTATCTTGTGTGACCACCATTTGCCTCATGCAGCGCAACACATCTCCTTTCCATAGAGTTGATCAGGCTGTTGATTGTGGCCTGTGGAATGTTGTCCCATTCCTCTTCAATGGCTGTGAAAAGTTGCTGGATATTGGTGTGAACTGGAACACGCTGCCGTACACATCGATCCAGTGCATCCCAAACATGCTCAATGGGTGACATGTCTGGTGAGTATGCAGGCCATGGAAGAACTGGGACATTTTCAGCGTCCGGGAATTGTGTACAGATCCTTGCGACATGGGGCCATGCATTATCATGCTGAAACATGAGGTGACAGCGGTGGATGAATGACTCAACAATGGGCCTCAGGATCTTGTCACGGTATCTCTGTGCATTCAAATTGCCATCGATAAAATGCAATTGTGTTCGTTGTCCGTAGTTTATGCCTGCCCATACCATAACCCCACCGCCACCATGGGGCACTCTGTTCACAAAATTGACATCAGCATACCGGCATACACATGGTCTGCGGTTGTGAGCCCGGTTGGACTACTGACAATATGCCACACCTGTCAGGTGGATGGATTATCTTGGCAAAGACGAACAGGGATGTAAACAAATTTGTGCACAACATTTGAAATAAATAAGCTTTTGTGCATATGAAAAATGTTTGGCCTCTTTTATTTCAGCTCATGAAACATGGGACCAACACTCTACATGTTGCGTTTATATTTTTGTTCACTATATCAGAAGACTCGTACCAAGCATTACGAAACTTCTATTCAATCAAATTAACCTCACGTAAAAATAAGTAATTCCTTTTTTTGTTGACCAATTTCACTCTCTCGTTGACCTCCATACACAAATCATTGCTTGGTGGGTGAAACAACGAAAAACGCCACCTGCTGGAGGAAGATAGATTTCCCACCGAGTTGGGCCTCTCTTCCTCTCTGGTACAACCCACTGAGCAACCACTGGCCGATTCTGTTGCCAAACGTTTCTTAAACGGAAGCAAACAGAGGTAAACGAATTTTTCCAATAGAAAACTGTCTTTTTAGTTACAAAACGAAAATATTTTGACTAATGATTACACCTCAGGGAGCAAGCTCTTCAGTGCTAAGGAATGTGTAACGTTAGCGTCTTTCACATTTATCAAGAGCTGGATTTTGAAATAACCATGTCACGTTTGCTAACGTTACATTGAAGAATATTTTGAATGCCGGTGGGTATTTTTTAGGACATCAGCACTGCCAACTTACCTTGCTAGCTAGCAGTAACATTGGTTAACGGTACCTTATCGTGATGCTAATTAACGTTAGCCAGCCACATCGCCAATAACGTCAATATAAACTAGCCAGCTAGTATTTACTATTAGTAATGGCAGCAAATGTACAGGTGAGCGTGTGACCATATCAGGTGCAATTGCAAAAACGTCGATGAAATAGCGAATATGAACAGAGAGGGAATATCTGATAGCTAACTAAATTACTGTAGATCAGCATCACTAGCTTGCGAGCTAATTTGTTAGCTATCCCCAGACGGTCTGCCGGCTAGCTAGCTAACTGTTACAACGTATCAGCTGACGATGCCCACGGAAAATGGTTAACAATGCTGGTATTAACATACAGTAACTTTACTGACAATCTTTTAGAAATATACTGGTGTTTATGTACTAGTAGTTAGCTAAGTTAGCCTATTGCTCAGTTGAAAAATCATAATTTTCAAGAAGCAGTTTTCCGGGTTCTCCCCATTTAAGCTAGTTCACGTTAGCTAGCTAGTTAAGTAGGCTACTGGAGGAAATTATACATAATACATAAGTAGTTAAATTTGTTTCTGTGGTTTCTTTCTGGCAGGTGATGGTAACCCACGACAACATGAGAGAAGAAACGGCTGATCAAGCTAACGTTATTGTCTGCCCTTGAGAGATTTGCAGGAATCCTTTTAGTAGAAAAATCTGGTCCTGACGAACTTGAAATATGCAAGCCTAGCTACCTGGCAATAACGTTACATCTTCCAGATGGGGTGTAGTGCTACTTCTGTGTACCACAGTAATGCAGTGCTACTTTGAACATTTGGATTGATAGTTCAGGCCTACTTGTGTTGATCAGATCATCATCCAATATAACACCATTTCCACCATTTTGGGGGTTCCGTCAAACATTACTGTATTTCACACATTTCTGACTGAGGGTTAGTAAAATCAGCTTCCTGTCGAGATGTTTTCAGCTCTGAAGAAGCTAGTTGGTTCTGAACCAGGCCAGCCGAGGGACAAAAACATCCCCGCTGGTATGCAGTCCATGAATCATAGTTTACAGAGACGCTTTGCCAAAGGAGTACAGTACAACAGTAAGTTGTGTTTTTTTTATGCATATAGCATTATATGATATAATATACAGTACCAGTCAAAGGTTTGGACACACCTACTCATTCAATGGTTTTTCTTTAATTTTACTATTTTCTACATTGTAGAATAATAGTGAATACATCAAAACTATTAAATAATAGTAACCAAAAAAAGTGTTTAACAAATCAAAATATATTTTAGATTCTAACCCTTTGCCTTGATGACAGCTTTGCACATTCTTGGCAATTTCTCAACCAGCTTCATGAGGAAGGCTTTTCCAACAGTCTTGAAGGAGTTCCCACATATGCTGAGCACTTGTTCACTGCTTTTCCTTCACTCTGGTCCAACTCATCCCAAACTATCTCAATTCGGTTGAGGTCAGGGGATTGTGGAGACCAGGTCATCTGATGCAGCACTTCATCACTCTCCTTGGTCAAATAGCCCTTGAGGTGTGTTTTGGGTCATTGTCCTGTTGATAAACAAATGATAGTCCCACTAAGCACAAACCAGATGGGCTGCTGCAGAATGCTGTGGTAGCCATGCTGGTTAAGTGTGCCTTGAATTCTAAATAAATCAGACATTGTCACCAGCAAAGCATCATCACACCTCCTCCATGCTTCACGGTGGGAACCACACATGCGAAGATCATCCGTTTACCTACTCTGCGTCTCACAAAGACATGGCTTTTGGCACCAAAAATCTCGAATTTGGACTCATCAGACCAAAGGACAAATTTCCACCGGTCTAATGTCCATTGCTCATGTTTTTTTTGCCCAAGCAATGCTCTTCTTATTGGTGTCCTTTAGTAGTGGTTCCTTTGCAGCAATTCGACCATGAAGGCCTGAGTCTCCTCTGAACAGCTGATGTTGAGATATGTCTGTTACTTGAACTCTGTGAAGCATTTATTTGGGCTGCAACCAGCAGTTAACTCTAATGAACTTATCCTCTGCAGCAGCGGTAACTCTGGGTCTTCCTTTCCTGTGGCGGTCGTCATTAGAGCCAGTTTCATCATAGCGCTTGATGGTTTTTGATACTACACTTGAAGAAACTTTCAAAGTTCTTGACATTTTCCAGATTGACTGACCTTCATGTCTTAAAGTAATGATGGACTGTCGTTTCTCTTTGCTTATTTGACCTGTTCTTGCCATGATATGGACTTGGTCTTTTACCAACTAGGGCTATCTGCTGTATATCACCCCTACCTTGTCACAACACAACTGATTGGTTCAAACGCATTAAGAAGGAAAGAAATTCCATAAATTAACTTTTGAGAAGGCACCCCTGTTAATTGAAATGCATTCAAGGTGACTACCTCAAGAAGCTGGTTGAGAGAATGCAAAGCGTGTGCAAAGCGGTCAAGGAAAAGGGTGGCTACTTTGAAAAATCTCATATAAAATACAATTTTAACACTATTTTGGTTGTTACATGATTCCATGTGTTATGTGTTATTTCATAGTTTTGATGTCTTCACTATTATTCTACAATGTATAAAAATAAAGAAAAACCCTTGAATCAACTTTTGACTTGTACTGTAGGTTACTGTACATATATTAAGAGGTAGGCTAGTCATTCTTTGTTTTATTATTTCTCACAAGTGAAAATAGTTATCCGTGGAGACAGAAATACTGGAAAGAGCACTCTATGGCATCGACTGCAAGGAAAGAAATTCACGGATGACTACGTCCCCACTCAAGAGATCCAGGCAACCAGCATTCATTGGAACTACAAAAGTAAGAGAACTGGGATTCTACACTTTACTTGCACACCTTGATCAATGTTTTTAGTCCTATATTTTTTTTTTCACTCCGGGCTAAAACCTATCTCTAATCCTGCCAACAATATATACTTATGAAGTTTACTTTTCCTGCTTCTGCAACTGTAATTCACAGTTGAACATGGCACATATAAAGGTAAATAATATCCAGCCTACTATGTTTGAGAAATAGTATTGCGTAGTTAGCTAGATCAGTAGCTTTGCCTACAAGTGTTTTGTGGCATTAGTGGGGTAGTGAAAACAATCTCTAGTGTACATCCAGACCACAGTTGGCCTATTCCCTCAAACAATTTCCCTCCTCAGACTGTGTGATTAATAAAGAGGCCCATGGGTAATGATGCAATTCCACCTGTAGTACAGAAACAACTTTTTCCAGCTTGCCTTTCCCAGCTATCATGTGCGCACAGAGCCTTGGGATACATAGTAGTTTGAGCTTTAGTATGTGAGGCTTTGTCAGTTGAGGCTTGTGATGACTGTTTCTCTGTATCTCTCAGCCACTGATGATGTGGTCAAGGTGGAGGTGTGGGACGTGGTGGATAAAGGTGAGTGTGATGACTTTGTTGGGTGAATGTATGTGACTCATGAGTCAATCAGTTGATAGCTACTGTTTATACTGCTGTATTAGTGTCCATGTATTATCCCATTGTCCATCCATACTTTTCCTATTTTTTGTTCAGAGATGTTTATACATAAATCTTGTTTCTGTGTAATTTTTTTCTCCTCAGAATATTAATGTTGTTTTTCTTGCTCCTCTTTTGCACTTGCCTCAGGCCAAAAATACCCTCTCCCTGAGGGTGTAGGTGAGAGTCACTGTGTGCACTGATGTAGGATATTAATTTGATCTCCCTGTTGCAGGAGAACTTTCCTGCAATGAAAAAACGTATAGTGTGTTTAAGGATTAAAAATGCTTCTGAAGATTGTCATTTCCACTTTGAAATTTCAAACTTGATTTTCCCTAACGAAAAATCTATCATACCCTACAAAAATGTTCATCAATTATAATCCACATACAATTCACATTTGCTGTTGCTGCAGGATTATTTTCCTGCTGTAGCAAACTGGCTCAAATTAAGATCCTACATATGTAGTTTCTAGAAATTAGTTGCTTGTGTGCACTGGGTTTGTCCCTCTTGTGAAGGTTGGTCGTTACTTAGTTTGCAGTGTGGCTGAAATAAAAAGATTGCTCATTGCTTGCAAGAAAATGAGTGTTTGACTACTTTGTATGCTATAACCTGGAGCTACAGTCAAAGGTTTGACTGTCTCTTTTTAAAAGAAGAGAATTGAGTATGTGTTTGCCAATAAGAACATAATAAGAGCTTTTCTGCTTCTGGCAATCCTGTATTTGTTGCACTTAGCAGACGGTAAAGCTAGAAATAAAGGGATTCACATTTTAAAATAAGGCCATGTGTAATCATACTGTATGTATATGGCTCATAGAAATAGAATCACTAGAACTGGAATAGCCCCTCAGACCGTATTACAGACTCATTGATTTGAATGAGGATGCCCGTTCGAGGGATTTTATTTCTATGACATGGCTTTCTCGCTTTGTTATGCTTGACAGCAATAGTTCAATGTATAATGTCCAGTTTAATGTTCTGAATTGCAGCTTCTTGACATTCTGCTTTCTCACAGGCCGAGGTAAAAAACGAGGGGACACTTTGAAAGTGGAGAATGAACCCCAAGAGGTGACAATCACGTTTAAGATTCCTCTATTTGGCATATCTAATGAGTCCCACTGGGGAGCTTTGTTGTATAGTAGCTAGTAAGCGGTAAACAAAGGTCACATTCTCATAAGACTCATTCATTTTCAATTATCTAAATAATAACAATTGATTTGTTGTAGTCTGACGAGGTGGCCTTGGATGCAGAGTTCCTCGACGTTTACAAGAACTGCAACGGTGTGATCATGATGTTTGACATCACCAAGCAATGGTCAGTCTGTGTTGTGCATTATAGAACAGTCTAGTACATTAGTTACAAGGTTTACATTACATTTTTTAAATGGCAGATATTCACGTAGAATTTAGGAGACCATGGGCCCCTGGTGAAAATAAGTGCACAACATAGGCAATAGGGGGACATTTGGGATATTGCCATGGTTCAATTAATAAATCAATGAACTCTAATATAACATGCATGGGGGATTAGGTCTCAGTAAGCCGGTGTGTGGCCATGAACCACTTAGCCCACAGTGGCTGGCAGGCATCTGACTCAGCTTAGCTTCAAAGTCAGAACAACGTGAAACAGATTACCATTGTATTTACTTTGAACTTGGCCAAGTATGGGGAGACACATATTTGTAATTCCTCACATAGGGAGAAACAATATCTATAAATTTGTTTTATTCTTTTTTTATGTCGTTGCAGGACATTCAACTACATCCTGAGAGAGCTACCCAAAGTACCCACTCATGTTCCAGTGTGTGTCCTAGGCAACCACAGGGACATGGGTGACCACCGTGTCATCCTACCTGATGACATCCGCCAGGTTATTGCTAATCTCAATAGGTAGTTAACTGAACTCCCTGTTTTAGTCTTATTCGGGTTGCAAAGATTTTTTCCCCCAAAAAAGTCCTGGTTTTCCTGAAATCAGGAGGGAATAAGAACAAAATCCTGAATCCCCCAACCAAGATTTCTGGAACACTTGGGACATTGGGGAATGTTGCCTACATTTTGCAACAATTACAAGTAGTCATAAGCTGTGTCTATATACTTGACTGATGGTTTCTTGCAGACCCATGGGTTCCTCCTATATTCACTACGCTGAAGCCTCTATGAAGAATGGATTTGGCTTGAAATATTTACACCGATTTTTCAACATCCCTTTCCTGCAACTGCAGGTTAGTTCTAGCTTTGACTACATTGTATTGTGAAATATATACCTATGGTCATAACCATCTTGTGAATTTCATGGAGGTCATGAAATCAGATCAGAAATACAGCAGGCACAGACTAAGTACTACCCACTCCCTGTGAAAGGGTTTCTGAGAGTGCTTGTGAAAGGAGTATTAGTGCTCTGGTTCATGGTCAGTCATTCCAAGCCCCCTTTGTTGATCTCTACAGAGGGAGACTCTGTTACGGCAGCTCGAGACCAACCAGTTAGACATGGACGCCACTCTGGAGGAGCTCTGCGTGCAGCAGGAGACTGAGGATCAAAACTATGAAATGTAATGTGATATTTTCTCTCTATCAGTTTGTTTGGCGTGTTCAGTGATATTTTCACTTCATCAGTTTTTGGCATGTACACTGATTATCACACTGTATTTGCTTTGATAGCAGTGTATTTGTGTTGTTCTTTAACACTTATAGCAAATGTTTTAATGTTTATTTCCTTGATGCAGCACTGATTTGCCAATACTAACAACACAGCACCCATTGTTTTGCAGTTTCTTGGAGAATACGGAGACCCGCAATAAAGGCTATGGTTCACCTTGTCCAGCCAACGGTCAGAGCCCTTCCTCGGGCTCCCAATCCCCCATCGTCCCTCCAAGTGGGGCCTCCACTGGCAGCTCTAGCCCTGGGACCCCTCAGCAGCCACCCATCGCTGCCCAGGTCCCTGGCCTCCAGTCTCCCTCGCCTTCTCCCTCTCCTCCACCTCCTGCCTTGCCAGCTGGGATGGTTTCCCCCACCACTGAGCCTCAGTCCCCCACTCTGACGCAGGCTCGGAGTCCTGATCATCCTGGACCATCACCATCCCCCCCTGCACAGGCGCCGCCTCCTCAGAAACGTGGCCTCATCTCACGTCTCTTTGGCTCCGCCCCTGCCCCAGAAGTCCCTGCAGCCATGCCAGGTAAGTCTAGTGCATCAGTGTTTGACTATTTCCATAACAAAGACACACTGCACTGTCGAATGGACAGAAGCACTGAGTGGCCACGGAATGCTAGCGATCACCTGTATGGTGTGGGAATTCAACATGTAGAATAATCTGGAAATGAACAGAAAATTACGGCCAATGTTCTGTTCAATGGCAATAGGATGGCCAAACACTGCTTTTAACCGTTTGTTGTCAGTGTGTTTTGTCCAATATTGTATCCAAAAAGCTTAGGAAAGGACTACGCTATGCATGTTAAACCTGTGTGTACTAGACCAGGAAGTAGTCACAGGAAGTCTTCGTGAATGATTGATTGGATTTCTGTGAAGTATTTGTAAGGTCTATTGCACGGCTTGGCACTAGAATCTCATCTGAGGGAATTAATAAAAAATAAACTGAATTAAGGAAAACTGCATGCTAGAACCTTCCATGTGGTAACTGCCAGATTCTTTTTGACAGTTTTACAGAACAACACTTTGTATTGAGGGAGGTAACACTGATCTTTTAGCCCAATACAGTTTAGCAGGTTTTAAGCATTCTGTTTGCTCTAGATTCTCCCCTCAATTGTGCTGGGTTGTTTTCATGTATTGCTGGTAAAAACATGGATTCTGAGGTGAGTTATTACTGTACCAATATCAGTGTAAGTCTGTGGTGTTAAATAATAAAAGGATGCATCCCTAATGGCACCCTATTCCCTATATAGGTCAAAAGTAGTGGACTAAATAGGGAATAGGATGCCATTTACACATCAAAGGCTCTTTTGATCACTGTTTTGTCTCTGTCTGCAGAGCCAGAGCCTTCCCCTGTGTGTCCTGCTAAAGTTCAGAGTGTGGATGACTTTGTGCCAGACGAGGGTCTGGATAAAAGCTTCCTGGAGGACAGCCTCCCCTCTAAAGTCAAGGTCCCCCAGCCAGCACCTGCACTGGACAGTGACAGGTAAGCAGTAGCAGAGTTCTTACTTTCACTGATGAGAACGTGTCCCTGGCCATAGAAATAAGAATAAATAGAATGGGCTTGGAACTTCTAACCTTGGCAATTTGACTGGTAAACTCGTGGGTACACTCGCAATGTCTTCCTGGTATTGTGATGTAATAATTTCCATGGTAATGTAGAATGTTCATTCAAATGATGCTTCCTGATATGGCTCATGTAATGGAATGTATTTTTTTGTAATGTCATTTTAGTTGATTCAACAAATCACAGCACAGATTGATCGTTACACTTCCTGCTTTTACTTCCTGCTTTGCTCCTATGGCTACACTCGCGATGGCTGCCAGGTCCCCCATTATGCCAACATTGATTTGAATGGGCACACCCGTTCTATTTATTCTTATTTATATGTCCCTGGATGCATCTCAAATGGCACCCTATTCGCATAGGCCTCTGGCAAAAATGTGTGCACTATATAGGGAATAGGGTGCCATTTTGTATGTAGGGCCTGTCTATATTGCCACTAGTTATTTCCTTCCCTGCTGGAAAAAAAATGTCTACTGTAAGTTAACAGTACACAGTACCATCTGGGAGAAGCCATCTGTGGTGAGAGTTTTCAGATGGCTCCATTTACTCAACGCTTCCTTTCAAATAGAATGTGAAAGAGGATTTAAGAATCACCAACAATGTTTTAGTTGGAGATGAGAGAACACTGGAATGCCTCTGCCATTCTGCTCTGTCTAAAATACATATATTTAAAAAGGAGAAAATAAAAACATTAGATGCTCTGTTGTTCCCTTGTGTGTCCCCAGTGATGGAGAGGACAGAGGGAACCCTATGGTGGCAGGTTATCAGGATGAACTGGACCCAGATGACAAAGACCTGCCCCAGCCCAGCACCCTGGGCCTTCTCACCAGTAAAGACTTCACCATGTCCAGCGATGAGGAGGAAGCAACCCCACCACCAGCAGCACCCGCTGCCACTCAGGATGACCACCTGGACCGTGAATCAGAGCTGAAAATGTAAGCGCCAAATAAATGTCCAGCATATCCGTTAATGTAGTCTCATTTCTGTTTTAGACCCCTCTTATATCGTTCATATTTGTTAATGTAGTGTAATCTATAGTAATAATCAGTGTTTGTAAGTGGTATTTTTGTTTTCCATTTTAGACTGGGCACTGAGTCCATAATGCCCCATGCCATGGAGCCTCAAGCTCCGGAGCCTTTGACTCCTGCTTCCCAGCTCCTGGAGAACACTGTCCTCTTGGAGGCAGAGCCAATCTCCCTCACCACGATCCCTGCAGTAGCCCTGGAGCAGCCAAGCCCCAAGCCAGGCCCACCCAGAGCAAAGAAGGGGGGAAGCCCTGGGGTGGAGGGTTCAGACTCTGACCCAGAGGCCTCTGTTGCTGAACAGATGCTTTCCTTCATCATGGATGATCCTGATTTTGAGTCTGAGGAGGAGGTGGTCATCCAGAAGATAACTAAGGTAGCTATGGCAAAAGGACGTTATTTAGGGTTGTAGGCTACAATTCATCATGGTTCGATTGAGTAGTTGTCAACCTATAGAAATTACTTTCCTGGTAAAATATGTAGTGCTGCATTTGTGAAATATTTATTTTATACATTTGGGTGTAATATACATTTTCAATAAATTATTTGATTGTTATTTTATGTTAGGATACATGGTTAAAATGTATATGTGATAGTCTGAACTTGTGGGATATCATTATTTCCCTCTGCATCCATCCACAGGAGGTTTTCCCAGTCAGGGATGAAGTACTGTCTGATCTGGAGCTGTCAGATGATGACATCCTTCCAGCCGTACTGATCCCTGAGCCTCTGAAGGCCACGCCGGTCCTGAAGCCCTCCTTTAAGAGCAAGAATGAGACAGACCTGTTTGGCTTGGGCTTCACTGAGGAGGCCCCCAGAGCCAAGGACAGCAGTGAGGACCTAGAAGGCAAGTCCACTGCCACAAATATATTGAGAACAGGGTCGTATTCATTAGTGCATACTGTATTAAAATGTTTTGCAAAGTAAAAAGAAAACAAGTGTCTTATTGGACAAGAGATAAGGTAGTTCTTCCCTGTTTCAGTCCATTTTCTTCCATTTGTTATCTAATGAATATGACCCAGTACCATAGAATAGTACCGTAACGCATGACTGAGAACAGTACCAAAGTGTATCACATTATGAAACAAAATTGCATTGTATTTATTGCTCAAGTTATACGAATTGCTTTTCAGAGAAGGAAAGCAAACACTCCTCAAAAGAAAAGAAGAAAAAGAAGAAGAAAAACAAAGAGGTAAGGGAGTGGATGTCTTTTCAGATGGCTATCTTTAGAGGTAAGGGAGTGGGTGTCTTTTCAGATGGCTATCTTTAGAGATAAGGGAGTGGATGTCTTTTCAGGTGGCTATCTTTAGAGATAAGGGAGTGGGTGTCTTTTCAGATGGCTATCTTTAGAGATAAGGGAGTGGGTGTCTTTTCAGATGGCTATCTTTAGAGATAAGGGAGTGGATGTCTTTTCAGATGGCTATCTTTAGAGATAAGGGAGTGGATGTCTTTTCAGATGGCTATCTTTAGAGATAAGGGAGTGGGTGTCTTTTCAGATGGCTATCTTTAGAGATAAGGGAGTGGATGTCTTTTCAGATGGCTATCTTGTCAAGTGAAGTGGCGAGTGTTTACTGTATACAGCATAGTAGACATACATTTGGAAGATAGAAAAAATCTGACATTCTGTGAAATTATTCTGCCTTTTTTCTTAGGAGGAGGAGAAGAGCAGCAAGAAGAAGCATAGAAAGGACAAGAAAAAAGAGAAAGATGAGACAGGAACAGGAGATGACAAAGAGAAGAAAAAGAAGAAATCTCGGACCAAGAAAACCGGGGATGTGGATGACTTGGAGGATTTCTTGGCCGGAGGGGAGGGGTCAGAAAATCGAGAGGGTGGAGACTATGAAGAACTCTAGAACCCAAGTACTCCTTTTTTGGAACTTGACTCTGAAGAGCTGCAGAAGCCAACTTGTCATTTGAAACCTTTTGGTTCCTAGAACCAGATTCATTTGTGCACAAGCAGCATCGCAAGCCATAACCATTGTCATGCTCACCCATTCCCAGGTAAAAACCTAGACTCTGTGGTGACTGTGTTGCATTGATATTATTTCCCATTGGATGAGATGAGAAACAGGAAGGAGACTTACACCCACTATATGATCACTACTGGGTAAGATCACTACAGGGGAGCCACTAAGGAAAGATTTTACTTTTTTATTTTCTGAACATTTAACCTAACATTTGTATTTGCTTACTGTTTTTCCTTTTAACTTTTTAAAAGATGCCAACCTAAAGTGAACCACTTCAAAAGGGCTAGGCAGGGCTAACTTGTTTTTGTCTGAATGTCCTCTATTTCCTATTAAGAATTGCTTGACTGATTGGCAGTGTAGATATTACATCGTGGAGCCTATTCAAGGTAGAGGGTCATATTTCACATGTTGAAGATTGCCCTCTTATTTTGATCCACTGGTTTTGTTTCTCTGACTCAGTGATGTAATGGTTGTTGGAAGTTGTGCTGCTTTAATTTAGCCTAAAGAACTGCTATCTCTGTTTATTTGATAATACCCCCCCAAAATGGAACAGGTTCCACAATGCACCATTTTACAGCTACATTGATCGTAGTTTTATTTTGTCTACATCCCAAATGACACTATGCACCCTTTTCCCTATATAGGGTGGTATTTTTCACTGGGCCCATAGGGCTCTGATCAAAAGTAATGCACTATATAGGGAATAGGGTGTCATTTAGGACGCAGCCTTTGTGTCACCTTTAGCGCCTCAGTACACATCTTCAGTGTGTTTTCCTTATTTGCCTTAAAAGGAAGTTGCATACAAACACCAACCATGTGTTAAGTGCTCTTACTGTAAGTCAATTGAACTGCATCCGAACTGACAGGAAGTAGCATCAGACAGATGTCCGGTGCCTTCGATAGGTGAACTGTAACTGTATTTTACTCCAACGTATCATATGTGTACTTTGAATTAGAGCCAACCTCGGCAGCCCAACACACAATATATGGAAATGTTTGCTTCTATTCAGAGCTGCTGCTTGGACCTTGGATTGGAATCATGTTTTATATTGTCAAGACACTCTTAACAATTTACAAATAATTGAAAAAGTAATAAACTGCTTACACAAATAAGGTAAAACAATTAATTGTTACTTCATAAATGTTCTGCATTTCAAGACTCCTATTATTTTAACTAAGCATAACTGTCTCGTTTGAAGTTGATTTGAAATATTATTTTTTTGCAATGGCTGTTTTTCTTGGAGATATTTCAAAGGCAGCCTACTAACATTGAATGCAGCTTTTTATGGCCTGAAAAGTTATTTACCTTCACCAATGTTTTATTACGAGGAAATACAAATGGGATTGTTTCATACATATGACCTGGTTGTAATCTTAGTATGTCACCTGGTTTGTCTGAAATACAAGGGTTCTATTGGCTACTCCAAATTTGTAGATCTCCCATGTGTTGGTGTGCTACATCAGGTTGACTAGTTGCATCACAAAAGGTAACGAGTAATTTCAATCTGTTTACCTTGTGAAGACCACCATGCTATTCTGTAATGACAGACACCCATCAATTGAATAAAGAGCAGCATGCATTCATATGCATATCAGACAAGGAAATAAATGCAAGTGTTATTCAGGAATGATATACATTTTATTTCCACAATGTTACAAGGTATGTTTTTTAACTTAGACTTTTAGATGTTACATTTTTGTCAGTTTACAGTGCACTCTTACTGGTCTGATATCAAAATGAAATGTCAAATTTATGTTTCAAAATCTGAAACAATGCATTGATCTTGAATACTGTGTGATCTGCTTCCTTGTTTGTAGTTGTCATTGGGTTGTTCATAGCAAAATGCTAAAAGCACAGTTCCAATTGAAGCATGAGACTTATGTTGTGCAATAACAAAATAATGTATTGAAAGGAACAATTTATATATTTATTTTCATCCCATGAAATGTTTCCATATTCTCACTGGATGTGAACCTGTGTTTGGTTTGTCTAATAAATGCAAACTTATTTCTTCATAGATGGCGTTTCATTTTTACTGCTTTGAAAATAATGAACGCTATTGCGAACAACAAAACAAATATAATCAGCACTTAGCTCTTGTTACCACCAGGGAGCAGAGTAACTTTTCTTGACATTTAGTTAATCAGATGAAAGTGAAGTACAGTATAGGCTATGTGTATATTAAAATAAAAATACAATGGCTTTAGATTCGAATAAGTTACAAGTTTGTAACTGTAAAAAGCAGTAATGCATGTCTTGTTTTGCAGGTTTTGTAGAATTGAAACGACCCCCCATCCTGGGAAAAATATGATTTGTCACCCCCCGATATAACTTTAAACATAACTATGTAATTACACTAATATTAATAATACGCAATGAAAGCACTTGTGCTGATTATAGACACATAATAGCGCATTTTTAAGTTTCAAAGGGCGACCCCGCTCTTTGCCTCACAATGATTTCCTCCACAGCCCCCCACCCCTCAGCAGTGGCACATGATGCAGGTACAGTGCATGTGTGGGAATCTGACAGTCTGTCGTTGGTGGCTGACCTCCAGTAAGTAGTTCAAACAAAGGATATGTTAGACATTTCTTTACTTCTACCACGCAATACAATAAAACACATTTATAACCGTCATCAATCTTCATTTTCGCTGCATTGAATTACAGGTCACTCTTTATGTTAGCTAGCTACAGTAACATCAACCAGTGTTTTCAACTGTTTGAATTCGAGTCAATGAGAAGCAAGCAATGCAATGCAGTGTGCCTTAGTTGGCAAGGTGACAGAGTGTTAGTGTCTAGTTACCGTCTGAAAGGCACTCAATGCACATAACTAACGTGAGGTTAATCCAGTCAAACGCACCATAGCGATTTTGTTTTATGTTGAATTTTCAGAGCTAGCGAGCAAACCGATGGAGCAAACTAAAGCAAACATTAGCTAGCAAGCACCTATTCCATTTATGTGGCGTCGTCAAAGATGGAATCTTTGCTATCGTCAGTTTATTCCAAGATCAGCATGCAACTGTAGTGCTTCGAAGTCCCTGTGATAAGGTTAGCGATAAACTGAACAGAACTACACTCTTCTACCATTGTCTTAAATATATTTAATGGTCTCGTTGCAAAAGCTAAATCATCGCTAGGGGACTTCGAGGCACCGGTGTGACGATCTTGGAGTAAACTGACGATAGCAAAGATTATAGCAAACACCACAGAAACGGAATTGGTGCTCGCTAGCTCTGCAAATTCATCTATTGTGGTAAGCCAGCCAATATAAAAAGAAAACAAACTATATTAAAATTTCAAAAGGTTGCATCTTACGTTGTGTAAATGGCGAACTCATACAGCTGTCAACCCTTGTCACTGCAATCCGTTTCACATTTGCCAGCTGACTAGCTAGCAACCTGGTAGATCGAAACCCATTATAGAATGTAGAAGCCCATCTCCTACTGTAAATTACCTGCACACTGTATGTATATGTGTGTGTAGCCAGCCAGTCAGCCAGGTAGAAAATAATTTCAGTACACCAAAACGCAAAGTAAGAACCACAGTAGCCTAATATCAAAGACTAGTTGATAAAATGTTCAGAAGAAAGAAATGAAATGCTAATGAAATGTTTCATAATGATGTCATTAGGCAGAGCAGGCAACAGATGGCACACAGACAGCAGAGCTGGGGACAGATAGTGAGGGACAAACTGGCAGATACAGGGAGTCTCAGGTAAGTTTGTTGAGTCTTTGTTTGGCAACATTATGAAAGGTTCTCTCTTTTTTAGACTTGTAAAATAGGGACATAATTGGACAATGCCATGGATACCCCCACTCTCAACTTAAACTAGTGACTGAACCAATATTTGTTTTAAGGCAATGGTATTGCCGTTGTGATTGTGTAGTTTTGGGTACCAGTAGTTAGGTATGGCAAACACCTTATTTATTTTCTAGGAGACAGACTGCGAGAAAGTGAGGGTAGTGAAAGGGAAAGAGCCAGGGTGAGAGACTTCAGGTGACAGTGTCACAGCCACGACAGGACCAGGTGTCAACCTTGTTGCCAGCACCACCAGTATATGGGACAGTGGCACAGCATTGTCCAGTTACCTCAGTGATGGCACAAAACCATATCAGCCACACCCATAATTTATAGAACCGCAAACTCTTGCCAACAGTGTGTTGACGTTTCGCGATTTCCTCTGGCTACATTATAATCCATCAATAAAAGGAGTGTTGTGTTTTCACTGTAGCCAAGGGTTTTCAAGCCAGCCATCTTTTGGCCAAAGAGCGGATGCTGCCTTCATTAGTGCAGGATTTAGGAACTAGAGAAAAGCCATTGTAAAATTCACAGCACATCAAAACTTCCAAACCCACCACCACTTTGTAACTGTAACAGCACACCAGCTAAATCCAATGCCCAGTTATCCAGCACATGGGGTAAACAGCAGGAAGACGCAAGGCATTGCTTGATGAAAATTATTAGTTCGGTGCGGCATGTGGCAAGACGGGGACAAGCCTTTAGAGGCCACACGGATGACGGTAGGAATTTATACCAGCTTTTGAAATTTAGGGCAGAAGAGGATAATCCCATTTTACTGAAGTAGTTAACAGAGCGTACCACAATGTACACAGGCCCCAAAGCACAGAATGAAATTATGAACATCATGGCCAATACAGTCATTTGAGGCATTGCAGCTGAGATTAGGTCTCTTCCGATTGTACAATTTTCAGTAATTGTTGATGGTACTCAAGATGTCTCTGGTGCTGAACAGGAGAGTTTCTGCCTGCGTTATGTTTACCATGACCGTG